>NC_053028.1:632979904-633152122 GCF_003073215.2 Triticum urartu | reverse complement strand
GCTACGTCTGCTCGGTCGGCGTCTAGCAGTACAACCAGAGGCGGGAGGACATACAGATTCGGTCCTTCTCTGAAGACTCCAGAGAAGTTACCATACGAGAGGACCCAGGAGGAGAACGCCGAGATCGCACGAGAAGAAGTGAAGAAATTCTTTGAAGGGGTGAAAGCAAAGAAACATCCACCTCCGGAGGAGAAGGTAGATCGGGTGAAAGTGAAGCGCACTCTGGCTGCCCTGACAAAACCGCCGAAGTCTGATCCGCCGAAAGGAAACTATGACCGCATTATTGGAAAGGAATTTGCCGAAGCGGAGCGGTCGGAAAGTACTGTCAGTGATCAAAGGCTGAAAGAACGACGAGCTGGGAAACAAATTGCGCAGCTCGGCGAACAAGCGAAGCAATCATGCCCCCTGCTCAAGCTGCCTAGCCACAACGTCGCTAATGATCCGAGGATGGTGCCCGGTTATAGCAATCTTGAAGATTACCTGCCCGACGAAGTACATTATGAACCCATGGACGTGCAGATACAAAGATACGAGTACGGGAAGCCTCTCGTCAAAGATGAAAGATCTCTATCAACGATGATGCGAAGATTGCATGATTGGTACTTGAAAATCTGCAGAGACTCTGGGGGGAGGAGTACTTTGTATGTGAAAGTTAAAAAGGAGCATGACCTCGTTGGAATTGATCTGTTGCCTGTTCCATTTGAGGAGTTCTATCAGTTTTTCAATCAATTGGCCCTCGATAAAACAACGGTCGCCTGCTACTGTCTGTAAGTAGTAGTACTTCTCTCATTAAGTTTCTCTATATAGCTTAGCTCTTTCAAGCCATCAACCGGGACCAATGGTGGTGGGCCAGGAGCGAGGCCCATTGGTCCCGGTTCGTCCCACCAACCGGGACCAAAAGTGATTGTCCATTTTGTACACGAAGTGCATCAAGTTTTTGTCGTAACCCTCTCTACTTTTTGGAACATGCTATGTGGGTGAAATGATGATACCATGCCAACTTTCAACCTTTTCAGAGTTCATTTTGAAATGCTTTCCAATTTCAGAGTCATTTAGCTCAAAGAATGAATTAATAGCAAACAGAATAAACTACAAAACATTTATGAAAATAAAAACAATCAATTAAAATATTATGTTATGATCAACTAAAATAAAACTATAATATTCTTCAATAGCAAAAATAATATAATTTTTGTGACCTAAAATCAAACTATAAGTATTTAATTGTAAGTATAAATAAAAAATAAATAGCAAAGAAGAAAAAATTTCTAATTTTATAGTAAAGTTATTCATAAACTAGTGATTCACACAAATTTTTAAAAATTCAAATTTAAACTATTTAAAATTTAAAACTAATGGCACTAACAGAAAGTTTATAATTTTTGTGACCTAAAAGCAAAAAGAAATCACTAAAAAACTGTAAGTATTTAGTTGTAAGTAGAAATAAAAAATAAATAGAAAAAAATCTATTTTTATAGTAAAGTTATTCATAAACTAGTGATTCACACAAATTTTTAAAAATTCAAATTTAAACTATTTAAAATTTAAAACTAATGGCACTAACAGAAAGTTTATAATTTTTGTGACCTAAAAGCAAAAAGAAATCACTAAAAAACTGTAAGTATTTAGTTGTAAGTAGAAATAAAAAATAAAAAACCAAAAAAATATAGAAATAAAAAAGAAAAAACCAAAAAAAATGCCTCCTACTGGGCCTCCACGGCCTGAATACGACTACAAACCCTACATGGGCCAGGATTCAGGCCCGCAGAAGGCCCAATAGGCCCACAGGCAGTAGCAAGTTTAGGCCCGAAAGCCTGCATTAGAGAGGAGCTCGAATGGGTAGGCACACCAGCGCTTATAAACCAGTGCCGGCGCCCTTCAGCTAGCGATGTGGGACTAAACTTTTGGGCTCGGGGCAGCAAAGGCCATTGGTCCCGGTTGGTGGCACCAACCGGGACTAAAGGGGGCATTGGTCCCGGTTCGTGGCACCAACCGTGACCAATGCCCCCCTTTAGTCCCGGTTGGTTCCACCAACCGGGACCAAAGGCCGCCGCATCCCGCCCTCTGGGCTGCTGAAAATTGGCCTTTGGTCCCGGCTCGTGGCACAAACCGGGACTAAAGGGGGCATTAGTCCTGGTTTGTGCCACCAACCGGGACCAATGCTCCGTCTATATAAGCCATACTTGTGAAAATTTTGGTTCAGTTTCTTCGATCCCGCCCCGACGTCGCCGCCAGGCTGCCCCTCTACTCGCCTCGCCGTCGCCGCCGTTGCCCCTGCCCCGCCCCCGAGCGCACCCTGCCTCGCCGTCGTCGCCGGCCGCCCGTCCACCGCCCCCGAGCACCCCCTGCGCCGCCGAGCCCATCCGCCGCCCCCGAGCACCCCCTGCGCCCCCGAGCCCGTCCGCCGCCGCCGAGCGCGCCCCACCGTCGCCCTCGCTCTCGCCGACCCCGAGCCCGTCCTCGTCACCGTCGCCCCCGACGCCGGCCGCCCGCGTCTCCTCCCCGATCCCTCCGGGAGAGGTAGCTACCACCCCATCCTCCCCCCTTCCTTCCTTCCCTGCTCCTTAATTTGCAAAATATTGATATGATGTAGATGTATGTATGTATGTATGTATGAGTTGGGGAGAAAGTTTATAATTTTTGTTCATATATACTGTACATGTATGTATGATGAATTTTGATATTTTTTGTTCATATATAATGTAGATGTATATGTATGTATGGAATGATATCGATGGATGTATGTATATAGAACATTCGTAGAAAATATGACGAATCCGATATGACCAATGTCCCCCTCCGGTTCACTCGGGAACACTAACTATCTCGGAGAAAAAAATGTTATCGGGGAAAAAAATGTTATCGGGGTCGAGGGTCGTCGAACATGAGAGGAAGAAGAGGATAAAAAAGAAGAGGAAGAAGAAAAAAAAAGAGGAGAAGAAAGAATAGAGGAGCTTCTCCTCTATTCTTTCTTCTCCTCTTTTTTTTCTTCTTCTTCATCTTTTTTTTATCGGGAGGGGTCGACGGTCGCCTAGGGGTCGAGGGTGGGGGGGTCAAGAACGCCGGACATTCATGAGAGAGGCAAGGAAGAAGGGGAAGAAGAGGGAGAAGAAGAGGAGTGGAAGAACAGGAAGTCTTCTCCTCTATTCTTTCTTCTCTTCTTTTTTCTTCTTCTTCTTCCTCTTTATTTTATCGGGAACAAGGGTCGTCGAGAGGTCGAGGAGCGGTAGAGGAGAAACCCTAAATAGAAAGTATCGTCGGTGTGAGATACATGTACCATCGGTGTCGGACACTACACCCACATCCCACAAGTGGCGCGGGCTTCGACGCCCACGTCACTTGTGGGACGTGGATGTAGTGTCCGACACCGAAGGCCACATGTATCTCACACCCACGATACTTGCTAGCTATTTAGGGTTTCCTCTACCGAAAAGAAGAGGAGAAATAAATAAGAAGAAGAAAAAAGAAGAAGAAGAAGAGGAGAAGAAGAAAGGAATAGAGGAGAAGAAGAGAAAAATAAAATATATATTCTATTTTCTCTTTTCTCCTCTATTCCTTTCTTCTTCTCCTCTTTTTTTCTTCTTTTTTTTCTTCGACACATGGGGGGGTCGAGAACACCGGACATTCATGAGAGAGGCGAGGAAGAAGGGGAAGAAGAGGGAGAAGAAGAGGAGAGGAAGAAGAGGAAGTCTTCTCCTCTATTCTTTCTTCTCTTCTTTTTTCTTCTTCTTCTTCCTCTTTATTTTATCGGGAACGAGGGTTGTCGAGAGGTCGAGGAGCGGTAGAGGAGAAACCCTAAATAGAAAGTATCGTCGGTGTGAGATACATGTACGGTCGGTGTCGGACACTACACCCACATCCCACAAGTGGCGCGGGCTTCGACGCCCACGTCACTTGTGGGACGTGGATGTAGTGTCCGACACCGAAGGCCACATGTATCTCACACCCATGATACTTGCTAGCTATTTAGGGTTTCCTCTACCGAAAAGAAGAGGAGAAATAAATAAGAAGAAGAAAAAAAGAAGAAAAAGAAGAGGAGAAGAAGAAAGGAATAGTGGAGAAGAAGAGAAAATAGAATATATTCTATTTTCTCTTTTCTCCACTATTCCTTTCTTCTTCTCCTCTTTTTTTCTTCTTTTCTTCTTTCTTCTTCTTCTTCTTCTTTCTTATTAGCCAGGAAGTAGAGAGAGGTTTCCTAGTGTCAAAGTATTGAAGAAATCATGCTTCATCATTAGCCGGAAGAACAGGGCATGTTGGTACGAAGTTCTGCAAGTTTTTTGGAATGGAGTCCCGATAGAATAAAATAGATCAACGGCTCCATCGCCCATAAACGACGAATCCTAACGATGTACACTACAGCATACTCCAAACTGCCAAAGACGCCATCAGTACCACGCCTTCCGTCAGGATAAGGATTAAGGAAAGCAGTAACATGCTACACTCCTCTAATGCAAGCAGTATAGAGAAGAGTAGGCGATATCTGGTGATCAAGGGGGGGGGCTTGCCTGGTTGCTCTGGCAAGAGAGAGGGGTCATCAACACCGTAGTCGTACTGGGTAGCAGCGACGTTGGTCTCGGTGTCTAGGGAGAGAAGAGGGGTGAGAAACAATAAATATAATGCAAAGAAATGCATGACGAAGCATGACATGACAAAGTAGCGGTGCTAGGGGTGCCCTAACGCGGTATGAGGTGGTACCGGTGAAGGGGGGAAACATCCGGGAAAATATCCCCGGGGTTTCACATTTTCGGACAGATGAATTGGAGGGGGAAAGTTGCGTGTTCGCTATGCTAGGGATGCATGAAGGACAAATGGGCTGCAAATCCGGATTCGTCTCGTCGTTCTGAGCAACTTTCATGTACAAAGTTTTCCCATCCGAGCCTCGGTTTATTTTATATTAATTTTAAAAGATTTAAAAAAAATTTAGGATTTATTTAATTATTTAAATTCAACATTATCCAGAATAGTGATTGCTGACGTCAGCATGATGTCAGCAGTTGACTTGGTCAACCTGACAGGTGGGTCCCGTTCGTCATTGACTATTTAGACTAATTAGGGTTTAATCAACTTAACTAGTTGATTAGATTAATTAAACAGGATTAATTAACTTATTTATTTATTTATTTATTTTAATTATTATCTATTTATATATTTTATATATTTATTTATTATTATTGTTTTTAATTCTCTTTTTTTTCATTTTCGTTCTAGGGGCTAGGCCCAACATGTCATTGGCCCATAGGGCCAAACGGGCACAGGTGAATGGGCGCTGCCCGATCAGGCGCTCGCCCGAGAGGCGCGGGGCACACACGGCGTACGCCGGCGCCGGCGGCCAGGGGAGGCAACAGAGGGATGGCTGCGGCGGGGCGCTGGGTCAAAGTATTGAAGAAATCCATGCCTTCATCATTAGGCCGGAAGTAACCAGGGCATGTTGGTACGAAGTTCTGCAAAGTTGTTCTGGAATGGAGTCCCGGATAGAATAATCCGCCTTTTGGTACGAATTCAGCAAAGGCCTTCCAAATAGCGATATTCGGAAGGCTCTTGCTGAACTTTGTACCAAAAAGCGAATTATCCTATCTGGGACTCCGTTCCAGAACAACTTTGAAGAGCTTCGTACCATCATGCACATGTTACTTTCGCCTAATGATGAAGACATGGTTTTGTTGAATCCTTGACACTACGGCAACCTCCCGACCCCTCGGCGATCCTATCGAACATGAGAGGAAGAAGAGGATAAAAAAAGAAGAGGAAGAAGAAAAAAAAGAGGAGAAGAAAGAATAGAGGAGATCTTCTCCTCTATTCTTTCTTCTCCTCTTTATTTTTCTTCTTCTTCCTCTTTTTTTTATCGGGAACGAGGGTCGCGAGGGACATAGATGTAGTGTCGTCGTTGTCGATATATACCCCCTCCGATAGCTTACTATGATTAGGTAGCTAGTTCTACGTTGGCACTAATATATCCATCTGTCATGTTTGAATAATAATTGCCATGTTGTAAATATTTGTAGAAACTATGGACACCGCCCTAGACGAAGCAACAAAAGAAGCGTTGTTGAGGGACATAATCGCAGAAGGAAGTGATGCCATCTCGTTGTTTCTCAACGAAACCGATGGTCTGGAAGGAGAGGGTGAACAAGCTGGCTACGGTGACCTAATGCCGGTGCAAGAAGAAGAACATGAGGACGGCTCCGGTGACCCAATGCCGGTGCAAGATGGAGACCGTGATGATGGCTCCGGTGACCGAACCGAGTCCGGCCAGGTATATATATTAGTTAAGCCTATGCTGACTAGTTGATTGATGCATTCATTGTTTTGGTATGTACACATATTAATTAAGTCTTTGTTCTTTTTTCTAGCCCTCCGGATCGAGCACAACTTCGGTAAAGAGACGAGGCCCGAAGAAAAAGTTGAGCTCGGATGAAAAGTTTGAGATCATAGCAATCGCGCCCGACGGCCAACCTATTGAACCCCTCCGGACAAAGAGCGCATTTGTTGCTCAGTGCGGGGTTCTGGTTAGGGACAAGATCCCGATAAGCATCCAGCAATGGTTTAAGCCGGCTACATAAGACCCTGAGGTCTCTTATGTCAATGATATGCAGAAAAATGATCTTTGGACTGAGCTGAAGTCAAATTTCACCCTACCGCCTGAGGATAATCCAGAGAACCCAGTTAAAGAGAAATTAATCAAGTCTTTTGCTCTGAAGAGGATGGCAGAACTATTCAGGAGGTGGAAGAAAGAGCTGAATAAGTTTGTCGAAAATAATGAGACACCAGAATTCAAGGGCAGATATGAGAAGATCAGAGATCACTGGCCCGCATTTGTGGCCCACAAGACATCGGAAAAGAGTCAGAAGATGTCGGCGACAAACAAGCAAAATGCTGCGAAGAAGAAGCTTCACCATCGCACGGGGTCAGGTGGCTACCTCGTAGCCCAGCCTAAGTGGTCCAAGACTGAGAATGATCTGGTTCATAAAGGGATCGAACCAGAGACAATTAACTGGCCAGACCGTTGCCGGACTTGGTTCTTCGGGGCTGGCGGAACCCTGGACCCTGTAACAGGGAAGTGCATTTGGACGAACGATCAAATGGACATACCAGTCAGTAAGCTTAAGCAGTATATCGAAGCAGCGCAGGAAGGGACGTTCTTTCCAGACAGAGAGAACGACGAGCTCACAATGGCCCTCGGGAATCCTGAGCACCCTGGACGGACACGAGGCACGCCAGGCTCCATTCCGTGGAAGGTTGGGTTTCCGAACACAGGCGGTTACAAATCCCATGAGAGGAGGAAAAAAGTGCAGCAGACCCAAATGCAGGTGCTGCAAGCAAGGGTAGACGCGATAGAGGAACGAGAAGCAAATCGCAGCAAACGTACTGTCGAAGCCTCCCCCGAAGCTACCCCGCCATCTCAGCGCAGAAGCAGCGTGGCTTCCACCGAGCTGCTTCAGCCGGAGCATGCCTTGACGGCTCCTGCCAGCTATCCCGTGGATGCTATAACGGAGTCTCAAAATTGCCACCTTATGACGCAATGGATGAATTTGAAGGTCAAGGCGGCTGTTGGCTCTGTTTATCCTACTGAACCCGGCGCAACTTTTCACTGCCGGCCGATTCCAGAAGGATATGCTAGGGTGATGGTGGATGAGATAACGGAGGGATTTGAGGACCTCCAGCTTGACCACCCTACCGGTGAAGGGGAGACTCGGCTGGGGTCTGCTCTGAAGACTCCATGCCTATGGCATAAGGAGCTCATCAACCTTCCGAACTGGACGCCACCGCCTCCTCCTCCTCCTCCGGTGAGTTAGGGCACTCCGCCTCCACCGCCTCCTCCTCCGGCGAGTGACGATCAGGGCCCTCGGCCGGCTCCTTCTCCGGCGCGTGGCGGCACTCCGCCTCCTTCTCCGCCTGCGCCGACGCGCCCGAGCAGCCAGCCTCCTCCTTCTCCGCCTCGTCAGCAAGGGCGGAAGAGACCTGCCGCCGCTCCAGCTGCTCCGGCGCGTCGTAGTCCTTCTCCTCCGCCTCTTAAGCAAGTAAAGAAGACAACTGCTACGTCTGCTCGGTCGGCGTCTAGCAGTACAACCAGAGGCGGGAGGACATACAGATTCGGTCCTTCTCTGAAGACTCCAGAGAAGTTACCATACGAGAGGACCCAGGAGGAGAACGCCGAGATCGCGCGAGAAGAAGTGAAGAAATTCTTTGAAGGGGTGAAAGCAAAGAAACATCCACCTCT
Source organism: Triticum urartu (assembly GCF_003073215.2). NCBI lineage: Eukaryota > Viridiplantae > Streptophyta > Magnoliopsida > Poales > Poaceae > Triticum > Triticum urartu. Next base: position 633,143,904 of record NC_053028.1, on the reverse strand, counting down.
GGAGGAGAAGGTAGATCGGGTGAAAGTGAAGCGCACTCTGGCTGCCCTGACAAAACCACCAAAGTCTGATCCGCCGAAAGGAAACTATGACCGCATTATTGGAAAGGAATTTGCCGAAGCGGAGCGGTCGGAAAGTACTGTCAGTGATCAAAGGCTGAAAGAACGACGAGCTGGGAAACAAATTGCCCAGCTCGGCGAACAAGCGAAGCAATCGTGCCCCCTGCTCAAGCTGCCTAGCCACAACGTCGCTAATGATCCGAGGATGGTGCCCGGTTATAGCAATCTTGAAGATTACCTGCCCGACGAAGTACATTATGAACCCATGGACGTGTAGATACAAAGATACGAGTACGGGAAGCCTCTCGTCAAAGATGAAAGATCTCTATCAACGATGATGCGAAGATTGCATGATTGGTACTTGAAAAAATCTGCAGAGACTCTGGGGGGAGGAGTACTTTGTATGTGAAATTTAAAAAGGAGCATGACCTCGTTGGAATTGATCTGTTGCCTGTTCCATTTGAGGAGTTCTATCAGTTTTTCAATCAATTGGCCCTCGATAAAACAACGGTCGCCTACTACTGTCTGTAAGTAGTACTACTTCTGTCATTAAGTTTCTCTATATAGCTTAGCTCCTTCATTGCATGTATTTATAATCATCCTCACTATATTATGCAGATTGAAGATCGCCGAATTGAAGAAAAGACAAGTCGGTGATATTGGGTTCATTAACACATGTCTCATAGATGCAACTGAGGTTAAACTTCATGCCGCAGCTACCGAGGCCAACTTGCTACGATCGTTCGTAATAAATCAAAACAAAGATATAATACTCTTTCCTTACAACTTCAGGTGAGTGTTAATGTCTTGTGCGTATTCGGTTTCCCTTATATATTAGTCAAGGTTATAGTAATGTAATTGATGAGTTATGCATGTGTGTGCAGTTTCCACTATATTCTCCTAGAGATTAAGCTTGAGCAGGGAGTAGTAACCGTTTTAGACTCTAAACGAAAAGATCCCCAGGACTATGCAGACATGACTCAAATACTCCAGAAGTAAGTTAAATCGATCATTATCCACCATATCAGCAACTTTGTTCATTTCCTGATATCAAGTAATTGTTTTCTTTGTCCGGCAGGGTTTGGAGAAAATTCACCAAAACAGTTCCGGGACTGCCGAAGGAGCTGGAATTTAGACACCCGAAAGTAAGTACTATAGTAGCATGTTCCGCGCATCTCCTAGTGATTCAAGCGCTAGTTTCATCAATACCATTTAGCATTCTTGCTTATCAGTTTGATTGACCTCTATTTCTTGTAAAGTGGTTGTGGCAGGAACAAGGGAATGATTTCTGTGGATACTACATCTGCGAGTCCATCCGCCACACGACCTGTGAGCGGGGCGGGTACTCTAACGAACAATATGAAGTACGTAAATAACAACATTCACAATTTTATTTTATTACCATCATTTGTGTTGAGTTTCATTCATTCATATATATATGTATTGACCCCCTTCTTCAAATTAGATGTTTCGGAAGCGGGATGAACTCCTAGCACCAGCTCGCATGCAAGCAATTCAAGAGGAATTGGCAGCATTCTTTCTTGACCACATGATCCCTGAAGACGGAGAATTCTATGTGGACCCTGAGTCCGTATGATTATATTTGTAAGAGATAATTATTGTATATATGTAGCCGGTAGTGTCAGATAGATATACGAGAACTTGTTGTTCGACCAATCTCTCAGAGAAGGAGAGGTGGTCGATATCACTTCTCTCTGTATGCATATATGTTCATGACGATCTTCTGTTTCCTTCGTTTGCTTACTAGCTAGCCAGCGTGTCTAGTCCTCTCTATACGTATGTATAGTATGTAGCGTCGACCAAGCACGGACATAAGAGAGGACACTTCTCTCTATTAATTATAGCTAGCTAACACAATATATGAAACACCTAAATTAACCCCCCAAAACCCCCAACCCCCCCCCCTTCAAAAAAAACAAAAACCCCAGCCATAGAAATGCTGATGCGTGGATGCCTATTGGTCCTGGTTGGTGCCACCAACCGAGACCAAAGGATCTCCTGACTGGGCTCTGCGCACTTCCCACGTGGAGGGCCTTTAGTCCCGGTTCTGGATTGAACCGGGACTAAAGGGGGGAGGTATTAGTACCGACACTTTACTCCCGGTTCCGGAACCGGGACTAAAGGCCCTTACGAACCGGGACTATAGGCCCTTTTTCTACCAGTGTCGAGATAGAGGTGTGATTAATATTTCATGCTTTTGCAAAATGGAAATATGTTTATGCATGTGTGTGTGATATTTTGATGGAAATTGTGTGTGTGGCATGAGTTGACACCAAATTGTGCATTTGAGTTGCCTATGTTTTGCCGAAATGTCGATTTATTTCTGTTTCGGTGAATTCCAGGCAAACTCTAGATCTATATATGTCCTATTTTTAAGGAAGGTCATGCCGAATTTTTGTATGACTTTGATGAATGCACGCATTTTTATAATCAATTTGTTTATTATTACCGTGCAGAGTTGATGATGGTCAGTGGAACGATGGTGGACAGGTGGTTGCGGTCGGCGGTGCAGGACATGAAGGAAAATAACCAGACAGAGGTTTTATGTCCGTGTCGAGAATGTAAAGGAATAGTTTGGCTTGACCCCCATGTCGATGGTCGTGTCGAAGCGCACCTGCTCATGACCGGTTTCATGGATGGCTATACTCGGTGGATAACTGAAGATGAGGATGACGATGTTGAGGATGCCGACGGGGCAGGCAATGATGACACGGGGCAAGATGAAGAGATGGTCGATAATGGCGGCGGGGAAGAGGCCAGACATGGCGGCGGAGAAGGGGCCGGACATGGCGGCGGAGAGAACGACATGGACTCCACGCAGCAGAGTTCGTCGGTACTAAGTACAATCGTGCGGGACCCTCATGTTCAAGCATTGCTTCGCAAGGAGACGAGTACTGAGAGAGCTGCTTCTAGAGAGGAGGCTAAGCTGGAGCAACTGGTGGTAGACTCGAACACTCCATTGTATGATGATTGCTCATATACGCCTTAGCACATGGCCCCTCACCCAACCTCGTAACCTATCAGGCATATGATATCAACGGATACACGTTCTACACAGAGGCCAAAGATATGGACAGTGATGAATATCAGAACTCAGGGGTGACGATGGAATGCATGACCGGCAGCGACAACGACGCAACTGAACGATTTTATGGAAGGGTCGAGGAGATCTGGGAGCTTGACTACTCTGGACTGCACAACACGACGATGTTCTGTGTCAGATGGGCTAAGAATGTCGAAAGAGAAAACCGGATTTTCACTACCATGACTATACCCGACGCCAAGAGCGCTACCGTGAACGCTATCGCAAAAAACGAGCCATGGGTACACACTAAGCACGTGACACAATGCTTCTTCATAACCGACCCATGCAATCCCAGTCGTGTTGTCGTGAGGAAAGGCAAAAGAAACATCATTGGAATGGATGGAGTCGCCAACGAGGAAGACTATGATCAGTACGGCAACCCAATGAGGGAAGATGACGATGATGATGAAGTATACGTCAAAAGAAGAATCAATACTACATTACCAAAGAAAAATCGTACTCCATGGAAAAGGCAAAGTCACAATGAGGGGCTCAATTATTCTTCGACGAACAAGAATGGAAAGAAGCTGACTCAAAAACGAAAACGTCAGCGCTGAGGAATCGGTCAAATGATGTAATATATATATATATATATGTTCCTATTTTGTATACACACTTAATTAGCCATTATTATGCATGGGTCCAATGATGTAATATATATATATATATATGTTCCTATTTTGTAGACACACTTGGCCATTATTATACAAGGGTCCAATGATGTAATATATATGTTCCTATTATGCTGAGGAAAAGAAAAAAGGGAAACTGGTTATAGCAGTAGCGCTATAGTGAAAAAGAGCTACAGCTAGTCAAGGTAGCAGTAGCGGTTTCTGCAGAAAATCGCTATAGCTGCTCATAATAGTAGTAGCGCGTTTCGTGAAAACGCGCTACTGCTATGTCCACTTAACCCAAAATTCTCCCTCTCCCTGCTTCATCCCGCCTCTTTTCCCCCAAATCACCACTCTCTCTTCCTCGGCCCCGTCGCACCGCCGCGCCCGCCCCCGACCTCGGCGTGCTCGCCCCCCACCCCGGCGCGCTCGCCCCCGACCCCGCCGCCCCCGGCCCCGGCGCTCGCCCCCGACCCGTCGGCCCTCGCCTCCCTCCTCTGCTTCCTCCCCTCCCAACCTCGGCCGTCGTCGGGCCTGCCTCCTCGCCCTGCACCCTCTGTAAACCACCCCCCCTCTCTCTCTCTCTCTTCTAGCTAGGGTTAATTTACTTAGGTTTTAGTTATGTTAATTAGGTTATCTATTTAGTTATGAATTTAGATAGGTTTCAAAATTTGCTAAATTTATATGCAAATTTGAACTGGACATGTGATATGTGGATATGTCATGTTTTGGACATGTCATGTTTTGATAAATGATCCGAGTTGCCTATGTTACGCCGGAATGTTGATTCATTTCCGTTCTGGTGAATTTCAGGCGCTCGATATGTCCATTTTTTAGCAAAGGTCATGCCAAAATTGTCCTCGTGCCTTATCATCCAAAGTAAGTCAGTTTCGAACAACCCTTTCATACATTTCAATCATTCCTTCTCTCTCTATGGGGAATAATTTGAGGTGTCTTTTCCCCGCAGCAACGGGCGCGTCGTCCTTATCGTTCTTTATCCGCAAGTCTCCCACGCCGTGTATTTTGACCCTTCCAGAGACTACGAGAAAAAAGACTACACCCACATAATGAATATTCTAGATGATGCTTTCCAAGGCTTCAGCTTTAGAGGTGGCCACATGCAGATCAGGAAACAAAGGAACAAGAAGATGGGTTTCGCGCATAAAACTAACTTCTCCTGCATCCAAGTCCCAAAATCAAGCAAGAAGGATGGATTCTACATCCTCCATCTCATGATTCAGTTCAACACGGATCACCAAAAGCTTCGCATGAGAAGCAGAAATGATGATCATATCCACAAGTGGCTAGAATCTCATGGAGAAGCGGATTATAAACTTAGAGATGACTTCTTTCGCATCCAAAGCGACATTGCGACGATCATCATGAAAGAAGTCGTCGATGAGAAGGGGATGTTCCACCACGGCCCTATATCGCGAGCTGATGTCCGAACTCGCATAGGCATGCAACGTCTAGACCTCACGCCGTTCAAGAAGCTAGGGTCCATCCTCGATGATATGGAAGGATGGAACTTCTAGTGATTTATGATGCCGATGATGATGATATGTGTCGGTTGAACTTGTATACTATTTGTAGCGATGCAACTTTGTGATGTCCATGATCCCTAGTTGCATCTAGTTGCTAACCCTTTCTTTTTTGGTGTTCTCTAGTATATTTTGTTGCATATATATGATTGTACATCCTCTTCATGAACATGCATCTCTAACAGGTACCTAGTTTCTTGATGGCGAGATGGAACTGCTATGTCGTGTACAAAGGGAAGGTTCTGGGGGTGTACAACGAGTGGCATGAGTGTCAGGCGCAAGTGAATGGGTTCTCGGACGCCAGCCATAAAGGCTTCAAAAGCAGACAAGAAGGAGAAGCTAGTTACTTGAGGTTCACGCTAGCACGAGAGAGGACTCGTAACCCACATCTCATGTACTGCATAGTTCCGCTCTCACTCATAGTGATAGCTCTTCTCGCGTATACCTTTGTTTAGATGGATGACGTTGTAGTTGCAAGTATTCGAGACTTGCATGTATCGCTATTTTCAAGATGATGACAAGATACCACTTTGTGTTGGATGATGATTATGACGAGACTATTTGTATGTATATGCTATGATTACATTTGTGGTCTCGCAGGCATTTGTATGGGTATCATGATGACATTTGTATGTGCTAAAGATTCTTCTATAAAGCCTGTTCAAATACAAAACAAATATGCTGAAAAAAAACAAAAAACTACTAAAATTAGCTGTAGCGAGTGGAGAAAAGTTAGCAGCAGCGCGGTTGTAGCAGTAGCGCGCACAGGGGAAGCGCGCTATAGCTATTAGCAGCAGCGAGGTTCCTTTAAGCGCGCTGCTGCAACACTTGTGTAGCAGTAGCGCGGGTGGACCAGCGCTACTGCTATACGTTAGCTGTAGCGCCTTATTAGTAGCGCCGGCCCCCGCGCTACTAAAAGGCCGAAAACCCGGGCTGCTGCTAGGATTTTCCCTAGTAGTGAGCGCATTAAAAGGAGATCATTCAAGCAAGGAGACCTAGTGCTCGTTGTCATTCATCCAATGAATATTACACGACAGATGGGAGGAAAGTTCGAGCCAAAATGGGAGGGTCCCTATATCATAAAAGAGGTCTACTCTAGTGGTGCATACAGGATAATTTCCCCTTACGGCGAGTATTGCCCGCCACCGATAAATGGAAAATTTCTTAAGCGCTACTATGCTTGAGTAAAAAAAATGATACTCCATACCCTCATGAGTGTAAACTGGGGCACAAACAAAAAGACTCCAACTACTTACGAGTATAAACTGTGATGGAAAAACAATCGAATCATCATACTTACTCCATACCCTCATGAGTGTAAACCGGGGCACAAAAAAAAGATACTCCAACAACTTACGAGTATAAACTGTGATGAAAAAAAAGGATCATCCAAAATACTCCACACCCTTACGAGTATAAACTAGGGCACAAAAAAACTCCAATGACTTACGAGTATAAACTGTGACATAAAAAAGAGGGTAATAAAAAAAATAAACATCAAGCAGGCTCCAGACTTCATCATAAGCTTAAACGTCATACAAAAAATGGTACGTACATGCATTTATATAAAAAAAATAGAATAAAAAAATAAGGCTTCATGCCATACACAACAATAGTGTAAATAAATAACGACGCTTCAACGTCAAAGCTGGCGTACTAGCACATCATTCATAAAATTCGGAGTTCCCACGTGAATAAACAAATTACTGCTACATTTGAAGTGAAACTGAGTACTGAGCCTAAAATGATTCAAAGGGAAATGATAAATTGAAATGGCTAAATAATAAAAAAAAACTAAGCGCTAGGTCTTCTGAAGGAGCTCGCCAGTTCTGCAGGCTGTTCAACAACTGACTTGCTTCAGTCTTTAATTTTGCCGTCTTTTGTTCAAATTCAGCAAGCCTTGTACGCTTGCCGGCGTTGGTGTCCTGTAGACTCTTCACCAAGTCCTTCAGTTCAGATTGATGAGCATTATGTGCTTGTCGGCGATGTTCCCTCTCTAGTTTAAGCTTCTGCAAACTGGCGGTAGCCTCCTCAAGCTGCACCTTAAGCGCTGCTTCCTGCACCTCCATTTCAGCACACTTCTTGTCTAAGTTAGATAAGTCCACAATTGCATCCTTGGAAACTTCGTGGCCGGACTTAATTTTAAGCTTGACTTCAGTAGCAGCATGTTCATCTCGCTCGGATCCCTTCGTGAACTCAGTCTGGCCAACCTCCAATTTCTTGGAAAGGTCGATAAGCCCGACCAACATGGCATGCACCTTAGCTACCTCAGGTACTTGCGTGGGCAGCGTCTGAGAAACACTCTCAAGCATGATGCGTCGCTTGGGATCACCAAGGGTAGAGTCGTTCGGTCCTTTGAGGGCTCGTTTCACCACAGTAACTGTGGCATCTATAAACGTGTCTTTGACAAAGCTGCAGTCCATCTGTGTGCCTTCCCCTGATACAACCGTCATTACAGGGTCTTGCGAATGGTAATTTTCTCGTTGGCAACCTAAAAAAATAAGTGAAGAGTCGTGAAAATTTGATGATAATGATGGTTCATAGATACGGCCAATTAAATAAATGCATAAGTAAATAAACTACCAGGTAAAGTTGACAAGAAATCAAGAGCACTAGGGGTAGGGAGCACAGTTTCAGCCACACCAGGGCTGGAGGGTAGACGACTTGTGCCACACTCGCCAAAGGTACAATCCTCGACGGATAAATCGAAGAGGTCACCAAGGCCATGGTCCTTTTCTCCCGTGAGAACATGGCTAAAATCTTCATCACTAACAAAGTTACTGAATTCAACATCTAAGGACGGACCATCCAATATTATTGGTTCAGAAAAATTGGATTCTTGGGCAAAATCAAGTTTACGCTTCAAAGGCAGCCTTTCTTCCTGTTCCACATGAGGCGGTGTAGATTGTCTGCGTCTCTTTCCACTAGCGGATGGGGCAGTGTCTGAGATATCATTATCCACTGATAGCGGGTGAGCGGAGGAGGACCCAGCTATGGCATTCTGTTTCAGTACATTACCTCGCCGTAGCTGTAAAAAAACCAAAAAAAAAAGAGAACTCAAGTTAGTACTAAATAGTACGTGAGACATAATGAAATATGGACACACATGTGCTTGAGCTCACCTCTTTAGACTTCACCAGTTGAGCAGCAACAACATCATTTAAATAATTATAGAGGACCAGTCTCCATTGATCTGTAATAGGCATTTCTGCCTTCTCAAGGGACTGAACATGTTGGTCATGGTGCTCCATAGATACTCTCCTCACCACCATAAAATCTTTATCAGACAATGGGTGAGGCCTGATATTGTGTTGTAGTGCACGCTTATTTTTTATCCTTACATCATAAGGGGTCTTCCCAGTCATGTTGCCATTGCAAAGTTGGCCCAGAATGTCGGCGAAACGCTTTAGAAATTTTTTCCACCAATTAGCCCATGCTACAGAGGAGTTTCCAACTCGATCATCGTCAGGAAAATAGTGGAATTCTTCGGGGGCAAAGGATAATAGGTGTGACCAAAAATCATAGGCAATTCCAATTTCGTCTTGAGTATACAGGCTCGCTAGAGGAGAAAAGGGTACAACTTGGTCAAGACGAAACTGTCGTGCCACTCGATCTGGGTGATATGGTTCAGCTATACACACATCGGCGGTGATAGTACCACGCCTCCACGACAGCATGCCTCGACGAATAGAAATTAAGAAAGCCCTCTTGGGTTTGAACACACCTTCCATAGTGAGAGAATAGGGGTTCCAAACAATATTCTTAGAGTCATCGAGGAAAGCATGTGCCTCTTTAGGTGTAAAATGACGTAGCGTCTTAAACATGGTGTTCACCATATTAGGTTGTACCGCCAAAATTTTGGAGCTCGGGAAATTTGGCGTTTTTGCTCTGTTTCCATAGGGTTTCTTGAGGTACACATCCATCCATCCAGCAAGGTAGTGGACCGGCCAAATCCTGTGTATGAATGAGGGGCCAATCGGATGAGTACAAATTCGCCGAAGTGAGTAATAAAGGGAGCAAAGAGCAGGTGGGCCCAAAGAGATACGCCGTCCTAGGGAAACCCATGCCGCCATCACTAATACCCCGGGGCGAATATATGGCCCACCACCAACAACGACATAGCGGCAAAGCCATATGGCAAGAAAAGCCGCAGCGTACACGCGCTGGTCTTCTAAGCTCTTGGTAGCAAAGGAGTTTACTCCACTATTGTGAAAGAAGTCACACCATTCCTTGAAACCTACTTTGCCACCCACAGCAAGCTTGGTCCAAATTTCTAGGAGCCGAATCAGGAAGTTGGGGTACAAAAGAGTCGAAGGATGCAAATCATCAGCTAGGGGAACATATTCTTCATAAGGTTCACCATCAAGGGGCAACCCAGCGATCTGATGCATATCAAGAAGTGTGACTGTACACTCGCCAGACGAGAACAAAAACGTGTTGGTGTTGGGATCCCATCTCTCCAATAAAGACCTTAAAAGAGAAGGGGAGACAGAATAGTCGCCTAAAGAACAATAAATGGCTCCATAGACGTAATCCACACCTTCCTCACTCCCCTTCAGATGGGTATGATATTTCTTCAAGACATTAGTACCCCATTCAAGATACCCAAGAGGCATTGGAGCGTATTCAACCTCATGATTCTCCCAGCCTAAACCTTTGGATATCATATGTGTCCCAAGGGTTGAAGCTTCATCAAGTCTGGGCCCAGGTGCGGGAAGTTGATAACAACGAGCTGAGAAAGATGGCCCTGCCATCCATCCACGTGGTCCAAGCTCAGGATGGCCGTGTGGTACGCCTAACTTTGTAATCACTGGATTGGCTAGCTCACTAGTATCAGGTTCAAATAGGTGTTTTTTGGCCAACTGTGATAAAGGCATTCTACATGATTCAGACGAAGATGGTGTCGTGGCTTCCTCCATCTATATGCAAGGAAAATATGCATGTAGGTATACGTATGAAATTACAGGAAGTTAAAATAGTACATGAAAATGCAAGATTGAATATTATACCAAGGTGGAAGAGATGATCCCGAGGTACGCAGTCTGCAACGAGAGATAGTATCTACAATAAAAAAAACATTTCAATATTTGAATTTGATGCATAAAAAGGGGAATATGAGAAACACGAAACAGGTGTGCGTGATTGAAAATATTCCTCATCCCCAAAAAAACAATAAAATCGCCGTCGAACGACGGACCAAGCCTATATATAGGCTTGCCGAAACGCTGACGGTGATCGAGTCATCAAACTCATACATATATGGCAAATAAAAAAATCACCGTCGAACGACGGACCAAGCACATATATAGGCTTGCCGGAACGACGACGGTGATCGAGTCATCAAACTCATACATATATGGCAAATAAAAAAAATCACCGTCGAACTACGGACCAAGCCCATATATAGGCTTGCTGGAACGCCGACGGTGATCGAGTCATCAAACTCATACATATATGGCAAATAAAAAAAATCACCGTCGAACGACGGACCAAGCCCATATATAGGCTTGCCGGAACGCCGACGGTGATCGAGTCATCAAACTCATACATATATGGCAAATAAAAAAATCATTGTCGAACGACGGACCAAGCCCATATATAGGCTTGCCGGAACGCCGACGGTGATCGAGTCATCAAACTCATACATGTATGGCAATAAAAGAAATCACCGTCGACCGACGGACCAAGCCCATATATAGGCTTGCCGGAACGCCAACGGTGATCAAGTCATCAAACTCATACATATATGGCAATAAAAAAATCACCGTCGAACGACGGACCAAGCCTATATGAAGGCTTCCCGGAACGCCGACAGTGATCAAGTCATTAAATTCATATATATATATATGATAAAAAAATCACCGTCGAACGACGGACCAAGCTCATATATACGCCTCCCGTAACGCCGGCGGCCATAATCAATTCATTCATACATATAAAAAAATCATCGTCGAAAGACGGACGAAGCCAATATATAGGCCTCTCGAAGCACCGACGGTGATTAAGTATTAAATTCATACATATACGCCAAACAAAAAAATCTTACTGTCGAACGATGGACCAAACCCAAATATAGGCTCCCCGGAACGCCGAGAGTAAGAGACTCATTAATTCATGCATATATATATATATATATATATATATATATATATAATGACAAAAAAAATCTCATGGCGGAACAACGGACCAAACCCATATATAGGCTTCCCGGCACGCCAACCGTGAGAAAGATGTAAGTCTGTGTCTTAAAAGTGAGCATCTAATAGGTAAAACAAAATTGATCTTAAAAACTGTACGTCGATGAAGTTCGTGTATAGCTTGTCGGCACGTCATTGTGAGATTAAATTTTTTGCACACTCATAGGACAAGAGGCACGGTTGTTAATGGCCAAAAGGTAGACTACGTGCATCAATACATCTACAGACTATATTCATCTAATCTATGATACTGGCGCATATATAGACACTAGTAGAAAAAGGGTCAAATATGAAGCACATTAGTACCGGTTTGAATTTGAGCCGGCACTAATGTGACCATTAGTGCCGGTTCCAACGGCTAGGTGGGCGGGCATCATTAGTACCGGTTCGTGGGCAACCTTTAGTACAGGTTCATGCCATAAACCGGTACTAATGAGGCCAGTGCGGCTGTGGTCAGGCTGGGGCCCCCACGAAGACCTTTAGTACCGGTTCATGGCATGAACCGATAATAGAGTTTCTTAGTAAGCTGATTTTTAGTCCCACCTCGCCAAGAGAGAGGCAGTATGAGCGGTTTATAAGCAGTGAGTGCAGAGACAATGACGAAGAGGCGCAATGCTCACCTGCACGTTGATTAGCTTCAAGCCTTTCGGAATACCATAGATTACACTGAGCTATGTGCAGTGCAGTCTACACTATTTCGAAAGGCTTAAAGCAAATTAACCAGGATTGCACCTCTTTTTTATTTTTAATAACTTATTTGAACTCCGGACTTCTTGTGTTCAGTATGCAGCATTCAAAGCGACGTCATCAATTTCCAACATGTTCTGACATCATTTGTTGTTTTTCAGTCATTTACCGAATTGTTTAAAGAGCTAAATGACCGTGAAATTGAAAATCACTACAAAATGAACTGTGAAAATGTTGAAATTTAGCATGGTATCATCATTTCACCCGCATAGCATGTGCGAAAGAGTAGAGAGGGTCACGGCAAAAACTGGACGCACTTCGTGTACAAACTGGACAATCTCTTTCGGAGTATTAGGATTTCGGACGAGAACTCATCTGTTACACGGGCACTTCAATGTTTTTTAAACTTATTTGAACTCCGGACTTTTTTTGTGTTCAGTATGCAGCATTCAAAGCGACGTCATCAATTTCCAATATGTTCTGACATCATTCGTTGTTTTTCAGTCATTTACCTAATTGTTTAGAGAGCTAAATGACCGTGAAATTGAAAATCACTACAAAATGAACTGTGGAAATGTTGAAACTTGGCATGGTATCATCATTTCACCCGCATAGTATGTGCTAAAGAGTAGAGAGGGTCACAGCAAAAACTGGACGCACTTCGTGTACAAACTGGACAATCTCTTTCGGAGTATCAGGGTTTCGGACGAGAACTCATCTGTTACACGGGCACTTCAATATTTTTTAAACTTATGTGAACTCCGGACTTCTTTTGTGTTCAGTATGCAGCATTCAAAGCGACGTCATCAATTTCCAATATATTCTGACATCATTCGTTGTTTTTCAGTCATTTACCTAATTGTTTAGAGAACTAAATGACCGTGAAATTGAAAATCACTACAAAATGAACTGTGAAAATGTTGAAACTTGGCATGGTATCATCATTTCACCCGCATAGCATGTGCGAAAGAGTAGAGAGGGTCACGACAAAAACTGGACGCACTTCGTGTACAAGCTGGACAATCTCTTTCGGAGTATCAGGGTTTCGGACGAGAACTCATCTGTTACACGGGCACTTCAATGTTTTTTAAACTTATTTGAACTCCGGACTTCTTTTGTGTTCGGTATGCAGAATTCAAAGCGACGTCATCAATTTCCAACATGTTCTGACATCATTTGTTATTTTTCAGTCATTTACCTAATTGTTTAGAGAGTTAAATGACCGTGAAATTGAAAATCACTACAAAATGAACTGTGAAAATGTTGAAACTTGGCATGGTATCATCATTTCACCCGCATAGCATGTGCGAAAGAGTAGAGAGGGTCACGGCAAAAACTGGACGCACTTCGTGTACAAACTGGACAATCTCTTTCGGAGTATCAGGGTTTCGGACGAGAACTCATCTGTTACACGGGCACTTCAATGTTTTTTAAACTTATTTGAACTCCGGACTTATTTTGTGTTCAGTATGTAGCATTCAAAGCGACGTCATCAATTTCCAACATGTTCTGACATCATTTGTTGTTTTTCAGTCATTTACCTAATTGTTTAGAGAGCTAAATGACCGTGAAATTGAAAATCACTACAAAATGAATTCTGAAAATGTTGAAACTTGCAATGGTATTATCATTTCACCCGCATATCATTTGCGAAATAGTAGAGAGGGTCACAAAGAAACTAAATACAGAAAAAAAACTACTCATAAATAAATAGAAGAAAATAAATAAAGCAGAAAAGAAAAAACTATATAAAAAATTACTCAAAAATAAATAGAAGAAAATAAATAATGCAGAAAAGAAAAAACTATATAAAAAATTTGTTGGGGCGCTGCCCAGTGGGCCTGCCAGACCTAGGATGGCAAGAGCCTAAGCTTGGGGATGCCCATGGCACCCCCAAGATAATCTAAGGACACCTAAAAGCCAAAGCTTTGGGATGCCCCGGAAGGCATCCCCTCTTTTCGTCTACTTCTATCGGTAACTTTACTTGGAGCTATATTTCTATTCACCACATGATATGTGTTTTGCTTGGAGCGTCTTGTATGATTTGAGTCTTTACTTTTTAGTTTACCACAAATATCCTTACTGTACACACCTTTTGAGAGAGCCATACATGATTTGGAATTTGTTAGAATACTCTATATGCTTCACTTATATCATTTGAGTTATAGTTTTGCTCTAGTACTTCACTTATAACTTTTAGGGATTTGTTTTATAGAAACTATTGATCTCTCATGCTTCACTTAGATTATTTTGAGAGTCTTAAATAGCATGGTAATTTTCTTAAATAATCCTAATATGCTTGGAATTCAAGAATAGTAAAAGAACTTTCTTATGAGTGTGTTGAATGCTATGAGAAGTTTGATGCTTGATAGTTGTTTTGAGATATGAGGATGGTGATATTAGAGCTATGCTAGTTGAGTAGTTGTGAATTTGAGAAATACTTGTGTTAAAGTTTGTGATTCTTGTAGCATGCACGTATGGTGAACCGTTATGTGATGAAGTCGGAGCATGATTTATTTTTTGATTGTCTTCCTTATGAGTGACGGTCGGGGACGAGCGATGGTCTTTTCCTACCAATCTATCCCCTAGGAGTATGCGCGTAATACTTTGCTTTGATAACTTCTAAATTTTTGCAATAAGTATATGAGTTCTTTATGACTAATGTTGAGTCCATGGATTATACGCACTTTTCTCATCCTTCCACCTTTGCTAGCCTCTCTAATACCGCGCACCTTTCGCCGGCATCATACACCCACCATATACCTTCCTCAGAACAGCCACCATACCTACCTATTATGGCATTTCCATAGCCATTCCGAGATATATTGCCATGCAACTTTCCACCGTTCCGTTTATTATGACACACTCCATCATTGTCATATTGCTTAGCATGATCATGTAGTTGACATTGTATTTGTGGCAAAGCCACCATTCATAATTCTTTCATACGTGTCACTCTTGATTCATTGCATATCCCAGTACACCACCGGAGGCATTCATATAGAGTCATATTTTGTTCTAAGTATCGAGTTGTAATTGTTGAGTTGTAAGAAAAATAAAAGTGTGATGATCATCATTATTAGAGCATTGTCCCAGTGAAGAAAGGATGATGGAGACTATGATTCCCCCACAAGTCGGGATGAGACTCTGGACGAAAAAAAAGGAAGAGAAATAAAAGAGGCCATAAAAGAAGAAAAAAAGGCCCAAATAAAAAAATGAGATAAAAAGAGAGAAGGGACAATGTTACTATCCTTTTACCACACTTGTGCTTCAAAGTAGCACCATGATATTCATAATAGAGAGTCACCTATGTTATACCTTTCAAATACTAGTGGGAATTTTTCATTATAGAACTTGGCTTGTA
Source organism: Triticum urartu (assembly GCF_003073215.2). Lineage (NCBI taxonomy): Eukaryota > Viridiplantae > Streptophyta > Magnoliopsida > Poales > Poaceae > Triticum > Triticum urartu. Next base: position 633,128,341 of record NC_053028.1, on the reverse strand, counting down.
TATTCCAATGATGGGCTTCCTCAAAATGCCCTAGGTCTTCATGAGCAAGCAAGTTAGATGCACACCCACTTAGTTTTTCTTTTGTTGAGCTTTCATATACTTCTAGCTCTAGTGCATCCGTTGCATGGCAATCCCTACTCACTCACATTGATATTTGTTGATGGGCATCTCCATAGCCCGTTGATATGCCTAGTTGATGTGAGACTATCTTCCCCCTTTTTGTCTTCCCCACAACCACCATTCTATTCCACTTATAGTGCTATATCCATGGCTCACGCTCATGTATTGCATGAAGATTGAAAAAGTTTGAGAACACCAAAAGTATGAAACAATTGCTTGGCTTGTCATCGGGGTTGTGCATGATTTAAATATTTTGTGTGGTGAAGATGGAGCATAGCCAGACTATATGATTTTGTAGGGATAACTTTCTTTGGCCATGCTATTTTGAAAAGACATGATTGCTTTTTTAGTATGCTTGAAGTATTATTATTTTTATGTCAATATTAAACTTTTATATTGAATCTTTCGGATCTGAATATTCATAACACAATTAAGAAGAATTACATTAAAATTATGCCAAGTAGCACTCTGCATCAAAAATTCTGTTTTTATCATTTAGCTACTCGAGGACGAGTATGAATTAAGCTTGGGGATGCTTGATATGTCTCCAACTAGCGGTAGCCTCCTCAAGCTGCACATTAAGCGCTGCTTCCTGCACCTCCATTTCAGCATACTTCTTGTCTAAGTTAGATAAGTCCACAATTGCAGCCTTGGAAACTTCGTGGCCGGACTTAATTTTAAGCTCGACTTCAGCAGCAGCATGTTCATCTCGCTCGGATCCCTTCGTGAACTCAGTCTGGCCAACCTCCAATTTCTTGGAAAGGTCAATAAGCCCGACCAACATGGCATGCACCTTAGCTACCTCATGTACTTGCGTGGGCAGCGTCTGAGAAACGCTCTCAAGCATGATGCGTCGCTTGGGATCACTAAGGGTAGAGTCGTTCAGTCCTTCGAGGGCTCGTTTCACCACAGTAACTGTGGCATCTATAAACGTGTCTTTGAAAAAGCTGCAGTCCATCTGTGTGCCTTCCCCTGATACAACTGTCATTACAGGGTCTTGCGAATGGTAACTTTCTCGTTCGCAACCTAAAAAAATAAGTGAAGAGTCGTGAAAATTTGATGATAATGATGGTTCATAGATACGACCAATTAAATAAATGCATAAGTAAATAAACTACCAGGTAAAGTTGACAAGAAATCAAGAGCACTAGGGGTAGGGAGCACAGTTTCAGCCACACCAGGGCTGGAGGGTAGACGACTTGTGCCACACTCGCCAAAGGTACAATCCTCGATGGATAAATCGAAGAGGTCACCAAGGCCATGGTCCTTTTCTCCCGTGAGAACATGGCTAAAATCTTCATCACTAACAAAGTTACTGAATTCAACATCTAAGGACGGACCATCCAATATTATTGGTTCAGAAAAATTGGATTCTTGGGCAAAATCAAGTTTACGCTTCAAAGGCAGCCTTTCTTCCTGTTCCACATGAGGCGGTGTAGATTGTCTGCGTCTCTTTCCACTAGCGGATGGGGCAGTGTCTGAGATATCATTATCCACTGATAGCGGGTGAGCGGAGGAGGACCCAGCTATGGCATTCTGTTTCAGTACATTACCTTTCCATAGGGTTTCTTGAGGTACACGCCCATCCATCCAGCAAGGTAGTGGAACGGCCAAATCCTATGTATGAATGAGGGGCCAATTGGATGAGTACAAATTCGCCAAAGTGAGTAATAAAGGGAGCAAAGAGCAGGTGGGCCCAAAGAGATACGTTGTCCTAGGGAAATCCATGCCGCCATCACTAATACCCCAGGGTGAATATATGGCCCACCACCAACAACGACATAGCGGTAAAGCCATATGGCAAGAAAAGCCGCAGTGTACACGCGCTGGTCTTCTAAGCTCTTGGTAGCAAAGGAGTTTACTCCACTATTGTGAAAGAAGTCACACCATTCCTTGAAACCTACTTTGCCACCCACAGCAAGCTTGGTCCAAATTTCTAGGAGCCGAATCAGGAAATTGGGGTACAAAAGAGTCGAAGGATGCAACTCATCAGCTAGGTGAACATATTCTTCATAAGGTTCACCATCAAGGGGCAACCCCGCGATCTGATGCATATCAAGAAGTGTGACTGTACACTCGCCAGACGAGAACAAAAACGTGTTGGTGTTGGGATCCCATCTCTCCAATAAAGACCTTAAAAGAGAAGGGGAGACAGAATAGTCGCCTAAAGAACAATAAATGGCTCCATAGACGTAATCCACGCCTTCCTCACTCCCCTTCAGATGGGTATGATATTTCTTCAAGACATTAGTACCCCATTCAAGATACCCAAAAGGCATTGGAGCGTATTCAACCTCATGATTCTCCCAGCCTAAACCTTTGGATATCATATGTGTCCCAAGGGTTGAAGCTTCATCAAGTCTGGGCCCAGGTGCGGGAGGTTGATAACAACGAGCTGAGAAAGATGGCCCTGCCGTCCATCCACGTGGTCCAAGCTCAGGATGGTCGTGTGGTACGCCTAACTTCGTAATCACTGGATTGGCTAGCTCACTAGTATCAGGTTCAAATAGGTGTTTTTTGGCCAACTTTGATAAAGGCATTCTACATGATTCAGACGAAGATGGTGTCGTGGCTTCCTCCATCTATATGCAAGGAAAATATGCATGTCGGTATACGTATGAAATTACAGGAAGTTAAAAATAGTACATGAAAATGCAAGATTGAATATTATACCAAGGTGGAAGAGATGATCCCGAGGTACGCAGTCTGCAACGAGAGATAGTATATACAATAAAAAAACATTTCAACATTTGAATTTGATGCATAAAAAAGGGAATATGAGAAACACGAAACAGGTGTGCGTGATTGAAAATATTCCTCATCCCCAAAAAAACAATAACATCGCCGTCGAACGACGGACCAAGCCTATATATAGGCTTGCCGGAACGCCGACGGTGATCGAGTCATCAAACTCATACATATATGGCAAATAAAAAAATCACCGTCGAACGACGGACCAAGCACATATATAGGCTTGCCGGAACGCCGACGGTGATCGAGTCATCAAACTCATACATATATGGCAAATAAAAAAAATCACCGTCGAACTACGGACCAAGCCCATATATAGGCTTGCTGGAACGCCGACGGTGATCAAGTCATCAAACTCATAAATATATGGCAAATAAAAAAAAATCACCGTCGAACGACGGACCAAGCCCATATATAGGCTTGCCGGAACACCGACGGTGATCGAGTCATCAAACTCATACATATATAGCAAATAAAAAAATCATTATCGAACGACGGACAAAGCCCATATATAGGCTTGCCGGAACGCCGCAGGTGATCGAGTCATCGAACTCATACATGTATGGCAATAAAAAAAATCACCGTCGAACGACGGACCAAGCCCATATATAGGCTTGCCGGAACGCCAACGGTGATCAAGTCATCAAACTCATACATATATGGCAATAAAAAAATCACCGTCGAACAACGGACCAAGCCTATATGAAGACTTCCCGAAACGCTGACAGTGATCAAGTCATTAAATTCATATATATAAATATATATATATATATATATGATAAAAAAATCACCATCGAACAACGGACCAAGCCCATATATAGACCTCCCGGAACGCCGGCGGCGGTAATCAATTCATTCATACATATAAAAAAAATCATCGTCGAATGACGAACGAAGCCAATATATAGGCCTCTCGGAGCACCGACGGTGATTAAGTATTGAATTCATACATATACGCCAAACAAAAAAATCTTACTGTCGAACGACGGACCAAGCCCAAATATAGGCTCCCTAGAACGCCGACAGTAAGAGACTCATTAATTCATATAAAAATCTTTTTAATCCGAGTTCGTATGCAAAAGTTATGCCCATTTTACAAATTCTAGAGAGATTTTGTAAATAAAGTCGAAATTCATATTTGTAAATTTTCCCAACAACTAGACCACATATCACATGGGAAACTTATTTTATTTTATTTTTTTGACATTTCCATCATTTTCTTTTGTTTTTTCTAAAACTGAAAAGGCGGTCCAAGGGGGGGGAGTTTGAAAATGAGACCTTTAGTACCGGTTCGTGCCATGAACCGGTACTAATGCCTCAAAGCCCATTAGTACCGGTTCATGGCACGAACCGGGACTAAAGGGACCAGTTCAACCGGGACTAATGCCTTAGCCGCGCGAACCGGGATAAATGCATCCATTGGTCCCGGTTCTGGACTGAACCGGGACAAATGGGCTTACTCGGCCTGGACCAAAGCCCCCTTTTCTACTAGTGCGCCGTCACCACATCCATGGCTTGACCAGACAAAACCGACGACTCCGCAACTCCGGCGGCGACCGTCTGCTCGACGGCCACAGGTGGAGGAGGCTGCCGATGACGGAACCGACCACCTCGACCACCACGATGACCGCGGTATCCACCCCGCTGCCGATAGTCAGGGCCAGACGCCCCATCAACAAAACCACCCGGAGGACCGAGAAAAGGCCTCTCGGCATTACCATCACTCTGCCAAGCGTATCCGCGGCCACCACTAGTACATGCTCACAGAAGGACTAGCATGAACTATCGGAGAGTTGGGTGATGCGTGCGGTGCCTGTGGCGACCGCCGCGAAGACGGCGGCCTCCGCCAGCCCTGGGCGTAGGCACGTCGGCGGCCAGTTTTGGGCGCTTGCGGATTCATCAGACAATGAAGATGATGACGACGGGATTTGCACCGGAGATTCGCCGGAGTTGTATTCGCCAACGACTTCCGACATAATCTGTGAAGCTTTCAATCCCGGGTATTCGGAGGAGGAAGTTGCCATGGTTGTGGACGACATCGTGCCTTGCAACGATCCGGTGAGGGAGGGACTTAACCTTGAGGATAAGGTGGAGATCGTTCGACGGATTGTTCATCGGAGGGCGGCTTCCGCGCTCCAGCCATGGAAAGGGCCAATTCCCAAGGTATGCCTCCAGCCCATTACTTTGTTGGATTTCTTCCTGCCGGATTCATGGACGCGGGTGACTAGAAAGAAGAGACCGAATGGCCGGCTGGTGGTGGCGCAGCCGGCGCCGGCAACCTCCGCGGCGGCTCAGATCCGAGCGGCCAGGGAGCAGGGTTTGAATCTGCTGCTGGGCTCTCCTGGGCCGGCGGTTGAGCGGGCCTGCGCTGGCATGACTGGGTATGTGGCCCAGCATGTCAGCTGCGAGGCAGGGCGGGCCGGACTGAACGATCCTGGGCATGTGTCTCGCCGCCTGTTCTCCTCCTGATCGATCTCCACCTGCGCCTCCGCCCAGGGTTCGTCGAGCTCGTGCGGTCCCCAGGTGTGTGCACTCGTTGAAGATCTGGAGCATGTCGCTGCTCTCGACCCCGTGAAACTTCAGCGTGCGATCGCGTTCCCTGATTCTGGGCATATCGCGTCCCGCGCCATGCTCTCCAGCTCCGGCCGAGTGTATACATCCATCCATGTGCACACGCGTACGCAATGCCTTTTTTACAGCAATGCGGCTTTATTCATCAAAGAATGGAGAGATCATTTACAAGGCTTGATGAGATAAAATCAGGGGTAGAAGCATCCCAGAAACCTGAGAAAATATATTTAAAAGAAGATTTAGCTATGGTATTCGGCACCTCGTTGGCTCTCTTAAACAATGCTGAAAGTAACATGGTCAAAGTCCGTCATAAGCTGCCTGCTCTCCATAATCACATGAATAGAAGGCATACTCGTCCTCTCCTTTCATGGATTCAACCGCAGAGGAACTATCAGACTCAATGTTCAGCTTGTTATAACCAATGTACGCAGCGCTTTGAGTCTAATTCATGTCCAGGTGTGTGCTTACCGACAATTATCTTTGTGCAGTTAGAAATGAAAGTTCCTAATTGGCGCTCCAGGCGCTGACTGGAGCACCGTTGCTCACACGCGTCTCATCTGGGCCGGCCCATTAGCACTCTCCACTACTCGCTCGCTCGCTCCAGCTGCTCGGTCTCGCTCTCTCGGTTGACTGGTTGAATGGTTTGGTTCATAGTAGACCGTTAACTTTTGAAAAAATATCTCAGACATGAATATTTTTCGTGAATTTGGAAAATTTTCACGTTTTTGAAAAAGAGCCCGTGCATTTAAAAAAATTCACTGTTCCAAATTCAACAAAACTTTGGTGTGCCTATTTGAAAGAGAAGAAGGAGATGGTGGAGCAATTTAGCTACAGTGATAACCACATGGCAGGAGATGTGAAAGACCATAAAAGCACCTCGGGCGTGGCATATTTTTTAAGAGGAAGAATAGTGAGTTGGCTATCATAAAAGCAGAAGTTGGTTGCATTATCATTCTGTGCAGCTGCGACAACGGTGTGTCAAGGTTTGTGGCTAGAAAGGCTGCCCGGTGACTTCAGAGACAAGAAACCGGAAGGAGTGGTGCTCAATGTTGACAACAAGTCTGTGACTCCCAAGGTAAGAATCTAGTGCACCATTACGTGAGCAACCACATCTATCATTCCCATTTACTGGCTAGGCGCCCAAGATGGTGATCGACAAATTGAGGGACAAGAACAACACATCTACCATCGCTAGTTCTTCTAGCGCTAGGAAATTGACATCTTAAAACGATATTGGAAAGTGAAGGAAGGTTGTGTAAATGAGTAGGCGGTGGTTGAACTTGAAGATTTATGTAATAAATATGAGAGATTTTGATGTAATAAAGGGAAGAGAGGTTATGTTTTTGCCAGGTCGATGCATGTGACATGTTCGCTGTTCTGTTATTCGCTGATTTCTCTCCGATAGATTTGATTGGCTTTTGGTACATATGTTTTCTTGTTACTGATTGTTACTGTAAAATTTTCTCCGTGCTGCGGAGTTACAAGAGGTTGTGGCATTTAACTTTTTCTCTAATTAGTTCTTGTAAATATTACATCAGAATCATGATCTTAGAGCATCTCCAGCCGCGTCCCCAACTGCGTCCCTAAAGGCTTTTTTTATTGCGCCAGCGCCCAAAAACGGGCCCAGTCGCGTCCCCATTAGCCTATTTTTCACCGATTTCGCCCGAAATTGGCGCCGACGGACCCAGGCCGAACCCGGCGCGCTGGGGGCGCCCGGGCAAACTGTTTTGACGCGAACAAATGGCGGGCCTGCCGAGTCAGCGACCCACGCCTCATCGTCCTCAAAACGCCCAGTTTCCCGTGGAGAATCAATGCCAAGGCTGCCGCCGGTCAGCCTTCCATTGATTCCTCACGGGCGGTGCAGTGCGACGACGCGCCCCCTCCCGCCACGCGTACCCACAACGCCCCCCCCCCACCTCCCGGCCGCTATATAAAGCAGCACGTCTCCCTCGCCGGAGACGCACCCGCCTGCAGCCCCCCTCTCTCCCCATGCACAGCCGTCGCCGACGAACTCTTTCCGCCGCCGCTGACGATGGGCAAGAGGTTCCCCGGCGACGGGGCGGCGGCCAATGACTTCGGCCGTCGCTTTCTGTACGAGTGGGAAGCCCACCTCCTGCATGAAGTGAACATCCCGGCGCCTCCCGAGATGCGTGCGCCGGGGCCGTGGAGGCTCAACACCGGGGGCATCTCCGTGCCCCCGCTACCCGACGTCACGCGCCCCGACTACTTCAACGCCGAGGTCGAGCACGCCCGGGCGTCCCTGACGGAGGAGCAGAGGGCCCGCCCGAAGTACGCCGCCGGCAACCACTAGGCGTGGGCTGGCCTCCACCAACAACGCATCGGTGGTGCGGGGGACCAAGAACAGCGATGGCCGCCACCTGTGGTGGGGCACGCCCGACTGCACGCTCCACGCTGTCCTGGAGCACCTCGAGGGCGGCAACGAGCCGCCGTTCACGTACTGTGCCGCCTCGGTCGCGCGCCGGAGCGGCGGCCAATGGATGCCGAGGAGGACCGGCTCCTCTTCCTCCTCCTCCCACTCCTCTGGCTCGCCGGTGCTCTATAGCGTCAAGGCCGAGCCCGCAGAGACGCCGCTCGGCCAGCGCACCCGTAGCACCGGCGTCGTCATCAACGAGGGCGGGCACGCCTCCTCCTCGGCTCCTCCCCACCTCGTCAAGCCGAAGATGGAGTTGGGGCTCGCCGCCGTCAAGACGAAGCTAGGGCTCCCCCGCGTGAAGATGGAGGCGGGGTTCGACGACGCGGCGGCTAGGAAGTGGGCGCGGGAAGACTGGGCGCGGCTGGAGCGCCAGCGCCAGCGCCGCGCCCTAGAGGAGATTGCCGCTCGTCGCCGTGGCCGCGACGAGGGAGGCGTCGTCGTTCTCTACGACAGCGATGACGAAGCGCCGCCACCGGTCCGCGAGGGCGACTCTGGGCAGGGGTCCAGCAGGGGCGGACGCGTGAAGGAGGAGAAGGACGACAGGGGTGGCGACGACTTCGCCGAGTTCAGCGAGTTCTTCCTGTAGTCGCGGCTTTTAGTTTTTTTTTCTAGTAAATTTTAAGCTTGTTATGTAAAAAATTGTTTAAGTCGCCGAAGTTTATGCCCGTTTCCCGAATTCTAACCGAATGTCTTTTAAAAAAAAGCCTTCTGGGGGGCGACCCTGGGGCCAGCGGCTGGGAACCCGATCGACCCCAACCGATTTTATCGCCGGGTCGCCCTCAGGCGGTGATTTTTTTTAGCCCCCGGAGGGCCAACTGCTGGAAATGCTCTTAGGAACTTCTGCATACTGTTGTACTGTGGCCTTGGTTTTTAACTCATTGGGGATACTTGTGTACATGTGTGGCAAGTGCCAAATTTACGTTCTTGCTTGCAGTATTGCGAGAACCAGCACACTAGAAAAACAAGAATTTAAAACATGTTAGTTAATTTTAATAAGTATTCATGATTTTAAAAATGTTCATGAATTTTAAAATTATTCATGTATTTGAAAAGTGTTCTTTAATTTCGAAATGTTGAAAAAGAAAATAAGAAAAAAGAAACAGAAAAAGAAAATGGAAAAAATAGACTGCAAGCATCTGGAAGCTTCCCAAAATTGGATGCCCCGCTGGATGTGACACTTGACAGGCGAGCCGCGTACAAATTTTTTTAGGCAATCTCGCAAGCTTTATTACCCCGTCACAATGTTCTGTGAGACAAAAAAATATTGTCGGGTTTGCCTAACCAAATATGGTGAATTGGTGACCAAATCTTAATGAAAGTGCATACTTTGTGAGATTGTGAGCTTCAATGTTCGAAATCCTAAATTCATGAATGAAATTACTAGAGATAAAGGTCCTAGGATGATTTGTGATTTCATGGATGATTGCACCATAGCTAGTAGAACTTCCTATCTTGATGGCTTCCACCACAGACCTTGCAATCGAGCCGCGTACAGTTGGTAACCCATGGCTCGAACAAGAAGATGAAAGGTTTTTAATGGAACAAGCCCCTGTTCGAAGGGTGATGTGCGCCAAATTTAAAATCAACAGGAAACGACACCTTGAGTGCTGAATAGGAAATGGCGTTAGGGCATCTCCAATGTCATGTCATAAAATGCCCGCAAAAACGTTCAGACCGACGCGTCCAGACATTTTTTTGCCAACCAACACAATGTTGCAAACATCCATGGACGGGTCCGTCCGTCCGATTTCCCGCAAACAGACACAAAACCTAGGGGAGGTTTGCGGGCACCCATAGCTCTGCCACGTACGCGCCCGACAACAGTCTCACCCAAAAACCACTCTCGTGTGACCACTCCAACCATCCGGGAAGAGGCGTCACATTTGTGTCGTTCCAGATCGGACGTGACCAGTCTACAGCATGCCGGGCATTGAAGGGGCACGTCGGTTGAGATGGTCACCCATGCCACGTCCACCCGCAACGCAGCTGCTCACTCTCTCTCTCTCTCTCTCTCTCTCTCTCTCTCTCTCCATGTCGTGTTCAATGCTGGCTCAGAGCGATGCGAAAAGCTTGCTGCCCATTCAACCTCCTCCTCGGCATCGGACATGCGTGATGGCTGAGAAGCCCACTTCGGGCGCCCGCATTCAAACTGCAGCTACAACGGTAGTTGAAGAGGTGCGCAGTGTACAGCAAATGAAGCAACAAAAAAGATAGCAGGACAAGAGTAGAAAAATGTGAGTAATGGAGCATCATGACTATGAACAAATTGCTACTCTTGCAGCATTTTCGTGCATGCAATATTTATGCACTTTGTGCATGCAATAACCTTCGCATGTCCTAATACCTCTCAAGCCTAGCATAACGTGCAATTTTCTTTGTGTGTTGCCCTTTGCTACATGGAGAAGAAGGGTAACCAACAACCCCTAAACCTCAATTACGTCCTCATCTCTTCCACAGTGGAAAATGAGGAATATATAGGATGGACCAGGCAGAGAGATCCTCATGAATGCACAAAATGGTGGGTCGTGATAAAGGAGAGGGTTACTTCTACAAGAGAAGGAGTAAATAGAGAAGCATCAATGCATTATAAATACCCATATCTTGTCTACTACCTCCATCCTGGATTATTGGTTCCCTTTGTTTTTTATACTAAATTTTAACCATAAATTTAACTGGAAAATATTAATCCATGTCACCAAAAATTACATTGCTGGATTCGTATTTGAACCTAGTTTGCAATGATATTATCTTTGGGACTGTCTATTCTACATCCGGCTGAAATCTAATTCGCTTTCAATCATATTTTTCAGCCAACTAAAGGATGCCAAGTGTCACCTGTCCTGTGTACCCTGTTCTTTCTGCCCCGCACCTACAAATCGCTTCTAAACAGGTCCAAACACCAAACTATAAACGGGTCCACACAATAAACTAGCAGCTAAAATGGTTAAAAGCTAACAACATGTATCTACAGGAGGAGGAAAAGGACCAAAACTGATGACATCTAACCACACTAAATTACCGCTGCTGCTGCTGTGTATCAATTATACAGAGGGCTAAAATTACACTAATAATTATAGTGTAAAAATCATGGAAAATGCACAGTAATTGCACTCAAAATACACTGTAATTCCACTTGCAAATAGAGAGCAAAATCCAGTAAAGTACATTGTAAATCCACTCAGATTTACAGTCTAAATTCCACTGTAGTTCCACTAATAATTACTGTTAGAATTGTGTCGAATATAGTGTACGAGGTAGGTTACAGTTGGACTTGTAGTTGTATTGTGTTTAGATAGGATATGGAGCCGTGTCCAAGTAGGACACTTGTATCCTAGGCCTCTCTTATATAGCGGGGGTAGACACACGATGTAACCTATGCCAACATAATAGTACCGAAACGCAGGGGAAGCCGGCGGCATGTGCCGGTGTCCAGGGCGACCGGGTGCGGTATTGTGACGGTGTCACGGGGAGGAGCGCCTGTAGACAGGCCCCGGAGATGTAGCCATGTCGGTGAACCTCGTTAACAAATCTCGGTGTCGTGCTCGTGTGATTTCTTGGTCCTTGAATGATCGACGATATGCCTCGGATTTATTCTAACAAATGATATCATGAGCAAGGTCACGAAGAGATGGATGTGCGTTGATTAAGAGGAAGGTCGAAGGTGGTCGTGGCTGCGAGTTGTGTGAACAAGGAAAGCAGTGGAATTGACCGCTCGAATAGAAACAATCGAGGGTAGCAACGACTGGTAGCGGTGCTTGCGTTTGACATCTGGGTGAGATCGGATCAGTAGGAACAGCGGCGGCGTGATGCACGTGCCTTGGACAGATGCGTTGGACGGACTCGGCGACTCAGCGCGATCAGGAGGCGGCGGCTGTTACAAGGTTGAGGCCCACGTGGGCTTCTATTGTGTGTGGCCCAACGCGGGCGCGCGGTCGGGCTGGACCTGAGGAGCAAAGTTGGGCACGAACCAGCAAGGTAAAGAGAGGTCCAGGCAGGATGCCGTGTTGGCTGAACGTGAAGCGAAGCCAGAGCTACGAGAAATTTGTTGTTTAAAAAAATGACACAAAGACGGAACTACAGGGAGTCAAACCGTGACATGGATTGCTATCATGTGTGAGAAAAGGAAAAAGAGTCTAAGAAGCTATGAGTGTTGTTTTTGTACGTGCTCTGGAAAGCTCTAAGGGACTATTTTTGGATTTCTTCACTGGTACACTGTTGTGTATGGATGGCAATGGTCTCAGTTATACTTCAAGAAATCCGGGGTGTGTTATTGGCAGCATCATGCATACACAGGGCGTCAAGCAATGCACTAAGATGTGCGGACGGACACGGCACATGGTAGAGCATGGTTGCAGTCGGACAAGTTCGGCTGGGTCGGACTAGATGGTCTGATGGATCGACGTGAGTCGGCTGGTACAGAAGACGATGGTGGGATCGGCGAAGATGACGTAGAAGCGTGATGCTGATGGTGACCGACTTCTGGGGCGTGAAAACACGTGGCGCAGGCCCGATGGCTTGTGCGGCTTTGACAAGACTATGGCGCGGGGTTGATTCAAGACGGTGCACGCATGAAAGCTTGAAGTTAACGGGGCGCGAGGGTGGACTGATCATCTACCATGGAGTCATGTTCAAGGTGGAGCTGGATTGAGGGGCTACGGTGTAAGCATCTAGGGAATCGAAGCCTATTCAGCAAGGGAAAAAGCGAGGAACACGTAGCTCGGACTGGAGCCCAGTGGTCTGATGGAAGCGTGAAACTCGTCATCGGTCGATGATGATCGGTGATACTCTGCAGTGGGGGTTGAGTGGTGTGGGTTCGCGACCCTTTGAGACTCGACCGGGACAGCGGAGGCTCGACGCGGTAATAGCGGCGAGACGTGCGGCGCGCACGGGGCATGGAGATGGGCCAGGGCTCTGGTGGTCATACATGTGGTGAGACAACTACGAATTTGACTCGGATGACTATAAGCAATGGTGAAATTTCTTCAAGTTTCAGACATGCGGCTAAGAAAGGAGCGGTGATGTTGAGTTCAGGTAACATTTATGTGTGACACCCAATATGTGAGTTGTTCATTTTCACGCAGGTCAGTGATCAGTGTGTGATGCGTTGAACGAAGCTCTGGAAGTTGGGAGCATACACTAGAGTAAAGAGGAACTTAATTTTGCTCGAGTGTTGATTGTGGTCAAGAAAATAAAGGGACTACAAGTTGCAGGTGGAGTCATATGGAGTCTTTTGAGTAGCAGCGGTACTCATGGGATGAGCTCAAGTCCAATGTATATGGAAGTTTGACACATGAATAAATCCAGGGTGACGGAGTATATTCGCCAAGGTGGAGTTTGTTAGAATTGTGTCGAATATAGTGTACGAGGTAGGTTACAGTTGGACTTGTAGTTGTATTGTGTTTAGATAGGATATGGAGCCGTGTCCAAGTAGGACACTTGTATCCTAGGCCTCTCTTATATAGCGGGGGTAGACACACGATGTAACCTATGCCAACATAATAGCACCGGAACGGGAAGCCAGCGGCATGTGCCGGTGTCCAGGGCGACCGGGTGCGGTATTGTGATGGTGTTACGGGGAGGAGCGCTAGTAGTCAGGCCCCAGGGATGTAGTCATATCGGTGAACCTCGTTAACAAATCTCGGTGTCGTGCTCGTGTGATTTCTTGGTCCTCGGATAATCGACGGTATGCCTCGAATTTATTCTAACAATTACAGTGTAAAAACATTTGAAAACACTAAAAAATACACTATAACTCCACTAAGATTTACAGTGTAAATTACACTTAAAAAACACAAAAGAATTACACTGTAATTCCACTGAGAAAGTACTAAATTTACCCTACAGAAACGCCACCATACACGGCGGTCCCCCCCCCCCCCCCCCCCCCCCCCCCTCCCCCTCCTCCTGTGCGTTCATCACCTCCTGTTGTCTCCCTCCTACCTGAACAAATGTGGAAGACAGAACTGACCTGTAGTGGATCATTACATAGGTTAAGTTAAGCACAAATCTACACAGATAAAAATAAGAACATAATCACACAAAAACAACCAGGAGAAACCCTAGGAACAACTAGGATATGCTCACATGAACTAGTAGTCTATGATCACAGGAAAACTGAAAACTAGATGCCCAGACAATGGGTTTCTGAATTTGCACAAATAAACACACTACGGGCACCAAAACATGCTTAGGAAATTAGCAATCCCATTTTGGGAAAATTTAAAAACATACAAGGGGGTGGATTGCTCCAGTCGAGAGAAAATATGACTATTTTCACAAAATTTGGAAACTGATAAACTAAACAAACTAAACACTATTAAGAAACTTTGATCTACTAGTTTTAGACACTTTCTACCTGTTCTTAAATAGTTGTGATTGAAGGACTGATTTAAGTAACTTTGGAAGTGTAAAGTGTAAACTACTACGATTTGATGCTTCCTTATACTGAATATTCATAGGCATCAACATTAGCACTGAAAATTGAAATTAACAGAAAAAAGGACAAACACGATCAGGCTAAAAACATTGAGACTAGAAGGCACTCACACAAGTAGCAATAAACAAAAAGAATTTATAAAACTGATAACATATTTACACAAAAAGAATCTATAAGGTACTCACACTGTAAAATCCATTAGGAATTACACTGTAAAATCCATTGGGAATTACAGTGAAACTCCACTGAGAATTACACTATGAATCCACTAGGAATTACACTATAAATCCACTTGAAATTACACTGTAAATACAATAGGAATTATACTGTAAAATCTATTTTCATGCACATGAATCCACTAGGAATTACACTGTAAATTTACAAGAAATTACACTGTAAAGCCAATAGAAATTACACTGTAAATCTATTTTCATGCGCATGTGGGAATTGTTTTCATCCACATGAAAAATAGCAATTCAGTTTCAGTCAGATATTTCCAACCCATGGGAGCTTGACAGTTGTTTGTCTATGTTTCTACTTGTCGTTTCTATGTCCATGTCAAACTTTCCTACTAGCCCCATTAAGCAATAACAGGTTTAGTTCATCCAAACACCAACCTGATACTTGAAAAAATTCAGGCTTGTCTGTAGAATGAGTTGCTTCAGTCTTCCACTCAATAGGAATCACAGGTAAACACCCCCATATTTGCGTTCACCCCACACTTAGCATGATTGAGACAGATGAGACAGATCTCTCTCCTGCATGTCTACATCTGAAAAGAAACAAGGACGTCTACGAATCATTACATATATATGATGAAGGGACAAAACCTCACTTACATGCTGCAGGTACAAAAGTGAACTCTGGAACTCTACTTACGCGACACAAAAAACACACTAGAACCAGGAAATTAACACTAGAACCACGAAGAATATTAGGACCAAGACACCAAGTAGTCTAGGGGGGGGGGGGGCAGGAACAGAGAAAACTACTTGCAAGTTTCTGAATTCATAACTACAGTTACAGCACATGGCTATAGGAAAAACAGATAGGGGGTCACAGATTCAGGAAGATATGAACAAAAAGGTTAGGAAAATGCTTCAACAAAAAGGCTAGGAATGCAGCACTAATGAGGTAGCTAACTAACCTAAACCAGGAACTCATGCAACACTAATGAACTGGAATTTATTAGCACTGATAAGGGAGGTGAGATACAGGTAAAATTACACTAAACTACAGAAAGAATTACACTAAAACTACACTGTAAAATGCACAACTCATACACTGTAATTCCACTAAATTTACGCTGTAAAATGCGCAGTTCATACACTATAATTCCACTGTAATTCCACTAAATTAAAAAATTAACTTCAAGTAATTACACTAGTAGGATTAGTTACACTGCAATTTACAGTGTAAATGCACCGCATTTTAATTACACTAAAGTGATACAGTAATTACACTAAAAAATTATAGTAATTACACTAAGAAATCCACTATGAATTACAGAGTAAATTCAAAAATATTAGATGGAGCCATTACAGTGTAAAAACACTGACAAAAGATAGAGTAACTAACCTAAAATTACACTACAACTTGCACTTTAATTTCACTTACAAAGATAGAGTAAACTAACCTAAAACACTAGTGACCCTCCGTCCTGTTTGGTTGGAAGTTTCCTACTCAAGTTGAGAAAGCAAGGGGTAACCGGACTGCTGCTCACTCTTGAGCTTCAACGGCAGTATTGCCTCCATCTTTCGCCCACCCTGGGTTAGGGGTTTAGGATTATCTTTTGAAAGAATCTCTTGTATCAGTAGATACAAGAAATCAGTCGTGCATATTATCATATAGAAATGTGAATCGAGACGCATCTGGATGAGAGTTTGGCTTTCTTTTGGCAACAATAACACTGTGATCTCACTTACAAGTGACAGTAAAAAAATAAGATTTACGGAGTAAGTCGAGTGATAAGAAAAGGACACTCCTGAGCAATCACAAATTTACACAAGTTCAAGCTCCTATATTTCTTTATGGACGGAATACAACTGACTAACAGTGAAAAAATACACTCTGAAAAAAATATACTACTAGAAATACAGAGCTATATCATTGGAAAAGAAAAAAAATGCACTGGTATACAATGGAAGACACCAAAAATTACATTAGTAAATCAGCAAAAATACTACTGGAATTACAATCAACACCAATACTAAAAGTACTGGAATTACATCACAGCACTCGATCCCCTACGCATAACATCACATAAACCTACAGATCTTAGCACACGAGCAACCCACAGATCTGAGCAACAGAGAACTGAAAGGGAAACAACAACAGAGGAGAGATGCATCGATGGGGAGAGAAGAAACCGACCATACCGCCTGAAGAATTCCGGCCGCCTGACCACCAAGCCCTCAAGCAGGCACCGAAGGAGAACTCCCAATCGAAATTGCCATGACTCAAGCTCTCTAACTCACCGAGGTCTTCGCCGCTCGAAATCAAAAGGGGAAGAGACGAGGGGACGCCGGGCCGAAGAGACGAGGGGGCTTCGGGCGAGATGAGTGATCTACAGGAAAGCGAAAAGAAAAAAAGAAAAAAAGAAATGGCACCCGGCGAGAGGGCTACGGGTTCCCGCAATTAACGGGTCTCTCACTGAAAAATTATGCGGGCCGGGTAACAGTAGCCTAGAGCTTAGAAAAAAACGAAAAAAAAACGAATCAACAAAACGATCGGACGGACAAAAAAGTGAATGAACGCGAATTGATTTCATCCAGCTGAAAAATAGCAATTCCGTTATCTTTTATGACATGCATTAACATTTTGTTAGTTAAATCTAAGATAAAAATTTGACACAAAATGCAAACAGGATAAATAAACCAGGACAGAGGTAGTGGTTATCAAATGCTTGTGCGTATATGTGTTCTCCTACAATTAGTTCCTCAAGCAAACCTTTGGGTGCTTCTCAGTGTGGCATAAAAATAGTATCCATGTCCTCTTGCATGATGAAGGTACGTAGTAGAACATTTTCAAAGTGATTAGGCGCTTTTCAATAATGGAATTTTTTTATTAATGCCTTAAGATAAGACAAAATAAGTAAGCTTCGCCTCTTGAACAACATGTTGACAAGACCTCGAGAATGCACACAATTAACATGCCAACCAATGTAAAAGCTGAAAAAAAAGTCAAGAAGCGGCATGCCCATAGCGACTACCTTCAAATAAGGCGGCACCTAGCACCTCTTTGCATCATGGAGACACTACAAATTCCATAACTGGCAAGAAGAAGGAATTCCGACTGAGACCATGTTGCAAAGCAAGCCACCAAATCTCGATGACCCAGAAGTCCCAAATACATCTCTCTACCTGGGAAAAAGGTAGGGCGTGATGCATATCCCCCTTCAATGAAGTCAGTTTTTTAAACTACCAAAAAAGGCCCGCTCCCCCCGCGTTGCCCCCACTCAGGCGACTCGGGCGGGATCGCAACCCTAGCCGCCGGGGGCTCCCCGTCCTTCCATCCCTCCCTCCTCCGCCGCCAAAGGATGCCGCCGGCCTATTGCCCGGGGCCGTCACCTGACGGCGGTGGCGGGGGCCTTCCCTCTCTCCTGCGCCATGAGGCGGTGCGGAGCCCTGCGGGGTGTGGTGGCATGGCCGATCTGGCGTTGGTGGCATGGCGGGCCTGATGCCACTGTTGGGGAACGTTGCAGAAAACAAAAATTTTCCTACTCGTTTCACCAAGATCATCTAGGAGTTCATCTAGCAACGAGTCATTGGATGCATCTACATACCTTTGTAGATGGCGCACGGAAGCGTTCAAAAGAACGGTGATGATGTAGTCGAACACGACGTGATCCAAATCACCGATGACCAAGCGCCGAACGGACGGCACCTCCGCGTTCAACACACGTACGGGACGGGAGACGTCTCCTCCTTCTTGATCCAGCAAGGGGGGAGGAGAGGTTGACGAAGATCCAGCAGCACGACGGCGTGGTGGTGGATGCAGGGCGTCACAGTACCAGGGCTTCGCCAAGACTACGAGGGAGAGACGTAACGGGGAGAGAGGGAGGCGCCAGGGGCTGGTCTGAAGTCCCTCCTCTCCCCCACTATATATAGGAGGGCCAAGGGGGGGTGGTGCGCAGCCTAGGAGATCTGATCTCCTAGGTGCGGCGGCCAGGGGGAGGATTCCCTCCCCCCCAAGGCACCTTGGAGGTGCCTTCCACCACTTGGACTCCTCCCCCATGGAAACCCTAGGCGCATGGGCCTAGTGGGGCTGGTGCCCTTGGCCCATGAAGGCCAAGGCGCACCCCCTACAGCCCATGTGGGCCCCCCGGGACAGGTGGCCCCACCCGGTGGGCCCCCGGGACCCCTCCGGTGGTCCCGGTACAATACCGATAACCCCGAAACTTGTCCCGATGGCCGAAACAGCATTTCCTATATATAATTCTTTACCTCCGGACCATTCCGGAACTCCTCGTGACGTCCGGGATCTCATCCGGGGACTCCGAACAACATTCGGGTTACTGCATATTACATATCTTCACAACCCTAGCGTCACCGAACCTTAAGTGTGTAGACCCTACGGGTTCGGGAGACAAGCAGACATGACCGAGACGACTCTCCGGTCAATAACCAACAGCGGGATCTGGATACCCATGTTGGCTCCCACATGCTCCACGATGATCTCATCGGATGAACCACGATGTCGAGGATTCAATCAACCCCGTATACATTCCCTTTGTCAATCGGATATGTTACTTGCCCGAGATTCGATCGTCGGTATCCCAATACCTCGTTCAATCTCGTTACCGGCAAGTCACTTTACTCGTACCGTAATGCATGATCCCGTGACCAGACACTTGGTCACTTTGAGCTCATTATGATGATGCATTACCGAGTGGGCCCAGGTGATACCTTCCGTTATACGGAGTGACAAATCCCAGTCTTGATCCGTGTCAACCCAACAGACACTTTCGGAGATACCCGTAGTATACCTTTATAGTCACCCAGTTACGTTGTGACGTTTGGCATACCCAAAGCACTCCTACGGTATCCGGGAGTTACACGATCTCATGGTCTAAGGAAAAGATACTTGACATTGGAAAACTCTAGCAAACGAACTATACGATCTTGTGCTATGTTTAGGATTGGGTCTTGTCCATCACATCATTCTCCTAATGATGTGATCTCGTTATCAATGACATCCAATGTCCATAGTCAGGAAACCATGACTATCTGTTGATCAACGAGCTAGTCAACTAGAGGCTTACTAGGGACATGTTGGTGTCTGTTATTCACACATGTATTACGATTTCCGGATAACACAATTATAGCATGAATAAAGACAATTATCATGAACAAGGAAATATAATAATAATGCTTTTATTATTGCCTCTAGGGCATATTTCCAACAGTCTCCCACTTGCACTAGAGTCAATAATCTAGTTACATTGTGATGAATCGAACACCCATGGAATTCTGGTGTTGATCATGTTTTGCTCTAGGGAGAGGTTTAGTCAACGGATCTGCCACATTCAGGTCCGTGTGCACTTTACAAATCTCTATGTCTCCATCTTGAACATTTTCACGAATGGAGTTGAAGCGACGCTTGATGTGCCTTGTCTTCTTGTGAAACCTGGGCTCCTTGGCAAGAGCAATAGCTCCAGTGTTGTCACAGAAGAGCTTGATCGGCCCCGACGCATTGGGTATGACTCCTAGGTCAGTGATGAACTCCTTCACCCATATTGCTTCATGTGCTGCCTCCGAGGCTGCCATGTACTCCGCTTCACATGTAGATCCCGCCACGACGCTCTGCTTGCAACTGCACCAGCTTACTGCCCCACCATTCAAAATATACACGTATCCGGTCTGTGACTTAGAGTCATCCAGATCTGTGTCGAAGCTAGCGTCGACGTAACCCTTTACGACGAGCTCTTCGTCACCTCCATAAACGAGAAACATTTCCTTAGTCCTTTTTAGGTACTTCAGGATATTCTTGATCGCTGTCCAGTGTTCCTTGCCGGGATTACTTTGGTACCTTCCTACCAAATTACGGCAAGGTTTACATCAGGTCTGGTACACAGCATGGCATACATAATAGACCCTATGGCCGAGGCATAGGGGATGACACTCATCTCTTCTATATCTTCTGCCTTGGTCGGACATTGAGCTGAGCTCAATTTCACACCTTGTAATACAGGCAAGAACCCCTTCTTAGACTGATCCATATTAAACTTCTTCAATATCTTATCAAGGTATGTGCTTTGTGAAAGACCTATGAGGCGTCTTGATCTATCTCTATAGATCTTGATGCCTAATATATAAGCAGCTTGACCAAGGTCCTTCATTGAAAAACTCTTATTCAAGTAGGCCTTCATGCTGTCCAAGAGTTCTATATCATTTCCCATCAAAAGTATGTCATCTACATATAATATGAGAAATGCTACAGAGCTCCCACTCACTTTCTTGTAAACGCAGACTTCTCCATAAGTCTGCGTAAACCCAAACGCTTTGATCATCTCATCAAAGCGAATGTTCCAACTCCGAGATGCCTGCACCAGCCCATAAATCGAGCGTTGGAGCTTGCACACCTTGTCAGCATTCTTAGGATCGAAAAAACCTTCCGGCTGCATCATATACAATTCTTCCTTAAGGAAACCATTAAGGAATGCCGTTTTGACGTCCATTTGCCATATCTCATAATCGTAGAATGCGGCAATTGCTAACATGATTCGGACGGACTTTAGCTTCGCTACCAGTGAGAAAGTCTCATCGTAGTCAACCCCTTGAACTTGTTGATAACCCTTAGCGACAAGCCGAGCTTTATAGATGGTCACATTACTATCCGCGTCTGTCTTCTTCTTAAAGATCCATTTATTCTCTATGGCTCGCCGTTCAACGGGCAAGTCAGTCAAAGTCCATACTTCGTTTTCATACATGGATCCTATCTCGGATTTCATGGCTTCCAGCCATTTGTCGGAATCCGGGCCCGCCATCGCTTCTTCATAGTTCGAAGGTTCACTGTTGTCTAACAACATGATTTCCAAGACAGGGTTGCCGTACCACTCTGGTGCGGAACGTGTCCTTGTGGACCTTCAAATTTCAGTAGGAGCTTGATCAGAAGTATCTTGATCATTATCATTAACTTCCTCTCTAGTCGGTGCAAGCACCTCAGGAACATTTTCTTGAGTTGCGCCATTTACCGGTTCAAGAGGTAATACTTCATCAAGTTCTACTTTCCTCCCACTTACTTCTTTCGAGAGAAACTCTTTCTCTAGAAAGGACCCATTCTTGGCAATAAAGATCTTGCCTTCGGATCTGAGGTAGAAGGTGTACCCAATAGTTTCTTTTGGGTATCCTATGAAGACGCATTTTTCCGACTTGGGTTCGAGCTTTTCAGGTTGAAGTTTCTTGACATAAGCATCGCATCCCCAAACTTTCAGAAACGACAACTTAGGTTTCTTACCAAACCATAATTCAAACGGTGTCGTCTCAACGGATTTCGACGGAGTCCTATTTAAAGTGAATGCGGCATTCTCTAAAGCATAGCCCCAAAAAGATAGCGGTAAATCAGTAAGAGACATCATAGACCGCACCATATCCAATAGAGTGCGATTACGACGTTCGGACACACTGTTACGCTGAGGTGTTCCAGGCGGCGTGAGTTGTGAAACTATTCCACATTTTCTTAAGTGTGTGCCAAATTCGTGACTCAAGTATTCTCCTCCACGATCTGATCGTAGAAACTTGATTTTCCTGTCACGTTGATTCTCAACCTCACTCTGAAATTCCTTGAACTTTTCAAAGGTTTCAGACTTGTGTTTCATTAAGTAGACATACCCATATCTACTCAAGTCATCAGTGAGGGTGAGAACATAACGATAGCCACCGTGAGCCTCAATACTCATTGGACCGCACACATCAGTATGTATGATTTCCAATAAGTTGGTTGCTCGCTCCATTGTTCCTGAGAACGGAGTCTTGGTCATTTTACCCATAAGGCATGGTTCGCATGTGTCAAATGATTCATAATGAAGAGACTCCAAAAGTCCATCTGTATGGAGCTTCTTCATGCGTTTGACACCTATGTGACCAAGGCGGCAGTGCCACAAGTATGTGGTAGTATCATTATCAACTTTACATCTTTTGGTACTCACACTATGAATATGTGTAGCAATACGCTCGAGATTCATTAAGAATAAACCATTCACCATAGGAGCATGACCATAAAACATATCTCTCATATAAATGGAACAACCATTATTCTCAGATTTAAATGAGTAGCCATCTCGAATTAAACGAGATCCTGATACAATGTTCATGCTCAAAGCTGGCACTAAATAACAGTTATTGAGGTTTAAAACTAATCCCGTAGGTAAATGCAGAGGCAGCGTGCCGACGGCGATCACATCAACCTTGGAACCATTCCCGACGCGCATCGTCACCTTGTCCTTCGCCAGTCTCCGTTTATTCCGCAGCTCCTGCTGTAAGTTACAAATATGAGCAACGGCACCGGTATCAAATACCCAGGAGTCACTACGAGTACTGGTAAGGTACACATCAATTACATGTATATCAAATATACCTTTGGTGTTGCCGGCCTTCTTGTCCGCTAAGTATTTGGGGCAGTTCCGTTTCCAGTGACCCTTCCCTTTGCAATAAAAGCACTCCGTCTCAGGCTTGGGTCCATTCTTTGGCTTCTTCCCGGCAGCTTGCTTGCCGGGCGCGGCAACCTCCTTGCCGTCCTTCTTGAAGTTCTTTTTACCCTTGCCTTTCTTGAACTTAGTGGTTTTATTGACCATCAACACTTGATGTTCCTTCTTGACTTCTACCTCCGCTGATTTCAGCATTGAGAACAACTCAGGAATGGTCTTTTGCATCCCCTGCATGTTGAAGTTCATCACAAAGCTCTTGTAGCTTGGTGGAAGCGACTGGAGGATTCTGTCAATGACCGCATCATCCGGGAGATTAACTCCCAGCTGAGACAAGCGGTTATGCAACCCAGACATAGTGAGTATGTGCTCACTGACAGAACTATTTTCCTCCATCTTACAGCTGAAGAACTTATCGGAGACTTCATATTTCTCGATCCGGGCATGAGCTTGAAAAACCATTTTTAGCTCTTCGAACATCTCATATGCTCCATGTCTCTCAAAACGCTTTTGGAGCCCCGGCTCTAAGCTGTAAAGCATGCCGCACTGAACGAGGGAGTAGTCGTCAACACGTGTCTGCCAAGCGTTCATAACGTCTTGGTTCTGTGGGACGGGTGGATCACCTAGCGGTGCTTGTAGGACATAATCTTTCTTGGCAGCTATGAGGATAATCCTCAGGTTCCGGACCCAGTCCGTATAGTTGCTGCCATCGTCTTTCAGCTTGGTTTTCTCTAGGAATGCGTTGAAGTTGAGGACTACGTTGGCCATTTGATCTACAAGACATATTGCAAAGATTTTAGACTAAGTTCATGATAATTAAGTTCATCTAATCAAATTAATAATGAACTCCCACTTAGATTAGACATCCCTCTAGTCATCTAAGTATTACATGATCCGAGTTAACTAGACCGTGTCCGATCATCACGTGAGACGGACTAGTCAACGTCGGTGAACATCTTCATGTTGATCGTATCTTCTATACGACTCATGCTCGACCTTTCGGTCTTCTGTGTTCCGAGGCCATGTCTATACACATGCTAGGCTCGTCAAGTTAACCCTAAGTGTTTTGCATGTGTAAAACTGTCTTACACCCGTTGTATGTGAACGCAAGGATCCATCACACCCGATCATCACGGCGTGCTTAGAAACGACGAACTGTAGCAACGGTGCACAGTTAGGGGAGAACACTTCTTGAAATTGTTATGAGGGATCATCTTATTTACTACCGTCGTTCTAAGTAAACAAGATGCAAAACATGATAAACATCACATGCAATCAAATAATAAACGTGACATGATATGGCCAATATCACATAGCTCCTTTGATCTCCATCTTGGGGCTCCATGATCATCTTGTCACCGGCTTGACACCATGATCTCCATCATCATGATCTCCATCATCGTGTCTCCATGAAGTTGCTCGCCAACTATTACTTCTACTACTATGGCTAACGCGTTTAGCAATAAAGTAAAGTAATTTACATGGCGTTACTCAATGACACGCAGGTCATATAAAAGAATAAAGACAACTCCTATGGCTCCTGCCGGTTGTCATACTCATCGACATGCAAGTCGTGAATCCTATTACAATAGCATGAACATCTCATACATCACATATAGATCATTCATCATTCATCACAACTTTGGCCATATCATATCACAAACCACTTGCTGCAAAAACAAGTTAGACGTCCTCTAATTGAGTTGCAAGTTTTACGTGGCTGAATTAGGGTTCTAGCAAGAACGTCTTCTTACCTACGTTAAAGCCACAACGTGATTTTTCAACTTCTATTTACCCTTCATAAGGACCCTGTTCATCGAATCCGCTCCAACTAAAGTGGGAGAGACAGACACCCGCCAGCCACCTTATGCAACTAGTGCATGTTAGTCGGTGGAACCGGTCTCACGTAAGCGTACGTGTAAGGTTGGTCCGGGCCGCTTCATCCCACAATACCGCTGAAGCAAGAAAAGACTAGTAACGGCAAGAAGGTTGACAAATCTACGCCCACAACAAATTGTGTTCTACTCGCGCAAGAAGAACTACGCATAGACCTAGCTCATGATGCCACTGTTGGGGAACGTTGCAGAAAACAAAAATTTTCCTACTCGTTTCACCAAGATCATCTAGGAGTTCATCTAGCAACGAGTCATTGGATGCATCTACATACCTTTGTAGATGGCGCACGGAAGCGTTCAAAAGAACGGTGATGATGTAGTCGAACACGACGTGATCCAAATCACCGATGACCAAGCGCCGAACGGACGGCACCTCCGCGTTCAACACACGTACGGGACGGGAGACGTCTCCTCCTTCTTGATCCAGCAAGGGGAGGAGGAGAAGTTGATGAAGATCCAGCAGCACGACGGCGTGGTGATGGATGCAGGGCGTCACAGTAGCAGGGCTTCGCCTATACTACAAGGGAGAGACGTAACGGGGAGAGAGGGAGGCGCCAAAGCTCAGGTATGAAGTCCCTCCTCTCCCCCACTATATATAGGGGTGCCATGGGGGGGGGGCGCCGGCCCTAGTAGATGGCATCTACTAGGGGGGGCGGCGGCCTAGGGTGGGGGGCTTGCCCCCCAAGGCAAGGGGCGCCCCCTTCTAGGGTTTCCCCTCAACCCTAGCCGCATGGGCCCTTGGGGGGTGGCGCCCCAGCCCACTATGGGCTTGGTTCCCTCCCACTTCAGCCCATGGGGCCCTCCGGGATAGGTGGCCCCACCCGGTGGACCCCCGGGACCCTTCCGATGGTCCCGGTACAATACCGGTGACCCCGAAACTTGTCCCGATGGCCGAAACAGCACTTCCTATATATAATTCTTTACCTCCGGACCATTCCGGAACTCCTCATGACGTCATCTCATCCAGGACTCCGAACAACATTCGGGTTACTGCATATACATATCTTCACAACCCTAGCATCACCGAACCTTAAGTGTGTAGACCCTACGGGTTCGGGAGACAAGCAGACATGACCGAGACGACTCTCCGGTCAATAACCAACAGCGGGATCTGGATACCCATGTTGGCTCCCACATGCTCCACGATGATCTCATCGGATGAACCACGATGTCGAGGATTCAATCAACCCCGTATACGATTCCCTTTGTCAATCGATATGTTACTTGCCCGAGATTCGATCGTCGGTATCCCAATACCTCGTTCAATCTCGTTACCGGCAAGTCACTTTACTCGTACCGTAATGCATGATCCCGTGACCAGACACTTGGTCACTTTGAGCTCATTATGATGATGCATTACCGAGTGGGCCCAGTGATACCTCTCCGTCATACGGAGTGACAAATCCCAGTCTTGATCCATGTCAACCCAACAGACACTTTCGGAGATACCCGTAGTCTACCTTTATAGTCACCCAGTTACGTTGTGACGTTTGGTATACCCAAAGCACTCCTACGGTATCCGGGAGTTACACGATCTCATGGTCTAAGGAAAAGATACTTGACATTGGAAAACTCTAGCAAACGAACTATACGATCTTGTGCTATGTTTAGGATTGGGTCTTGTCCATCACATCATTCTCCTAATGATGTGATCTCGTTATCAATGACATCCAATGTCCATAGTCAGGAAACCATGACTATCTGTTGATCAACGAGCTAGTCAACTAGAGGCTTACTAGGGACATGTTGGTGTCTGTTATTCACACATGTATTACGATTTCCGGATAACACAATTATAGCATGAATAAAGACAATTATCATGAACAAGGAAATATAATAATAATGCTTTTATTATTGCCTCTAGGGCATATTTCCAACACTGCCTTGACCTGCTTCGGGCAGCAGCCTTGGCTGCGTTCGGCGGCGGCGGCTGGGTCTGCGGCTGGGTCTGCGGCGACGGACCATCTGACCTCGGATCGGCGGGGGGGGGCATGGAGGGCTTGGTGGTTGGGCCGGCGCCATGCGTGGTTTGCCCTCCGGACAAATCTCATCTGGCCGGTGCGGCCTGCTCGATATGTGGCGGCTCAGATCGGCGGCGACCCGTGCACACGATGCTTGATGGAGATTCTTCGAGCGGATCCGGGTGAAAACCTCATTCTCGGCTTGATGCCAAGACCGGCGTTGGCGGCACTCTTTTGTGTCATTACCGTATTGAAGGCATCGCCGTGGAGAAGCTCCAAACCTCTATCCGCTACCTCCAGCGGAAACCCTAAATCAGTAGATCGGATGACGGCAGCGTGCTGGTGTCGTTTCCTCCTTGGGGGCATCATTCTTGGAGGCGTACACAGGATCGAGGGACCATTGGGCGGCTTTTTTGGTGGAGCGGTGCTTTATCCTACACATTGATGACGACGGATCTTAGCGGCATGGCGCAGTGGAGACTCGGCGCCCAATGCGCGGTGATGGACTCGCCCAGGAGGAGGTAGTTGTCTGGCGTCATGGTGTCGTCGATGGCAGAGTGGCCTGACAAGGTAGAAGCCTCAATATCTGCTCTGAAGACGGACCTGTGAGAGATGGCAGCGACGACACATGTGACGGTGTAATGGACTAAGGGCTATTGTTTAACGCTCCTAGATAGGCATGAAAGCAAGAATAGATCTAGGTATTGCCATGATAATGATAAGGTAAATCGCGAAAACTCATCTCATACTCCCTACGTTCAGCAGCAAGCTTTCTTTGTGGCAAGCAAAAGTAATCAAAATGGCTAAATTTAATGGGACAAAAGTCCCCAAGATCAAGCTTGGGAGGTATTGGTTCCTCCTTTGGCCCCTCATATTGCACAACCAATTCATCATTATAAGCATTCTTTTGAAAAAAAAGTCATGAGCCTTTGTTCAAGGGAAAAACCTAACCCATCATTCTGGATAGCAAAATTATTATTAAGTTCAGAGATCCTGTCAACAAGAACATCGGTAGGAACCTTTTTTCTAAGGTTTTCGTTAAAAGCAACATGATCTAAAGATCGTAAGCGCATTATATCCTCTTGATAAAATAGGATTGCTTCTATGGGAGGACGGCCGTCATCCACCCTATAATGCGCAAAAATTTCAGTTGCCTCTTTTATTATAAATCTGAACTCATGAGCTAAAAAGATGGTAGCTACTCGCTTAACAGAAGAATGCTCAATATTAGAAAATTCTAGAAAAAACCTCTCAATGGAAGGATGCATATGGATAAATTGTCTTTCAAGTTCAACTATGAGCAAAGATATAGCATCTGCAAGACTGCTAGTTCTATGAAGAATTGACCCTCCCATAGTGGGCAAAGTACCGGCACACGTAAAGAAATCTTGAATAACTCCTTTTCCAATAATATTACCACTACCAATCCGAAACTTTTTAGTGTGTAAAATAGTAGGATCTTCATGAGGATCAACAAAAGCATCAAAGTTTTCCATGTTATTACCACTATCCTTATCAATGATAACCTCCCCAGTTTCAGACATAATGTCAGCAACTCGCACAAAGAATGAGCACACAAAAGGTAAACAAAAAGAGACGAACGGAAAAAGAGGGCGAATAAAACGGCAAGGGTGAAGTGGGGGAGAGGAAAACGAGAGGCAAATGGCAAATAATGTAATGCGAGGGATAAGAGTTTGTGATGGGTACTTGGTATGTCTTGACTTGTGCGTAGATCTCCCCGGCAATGGCGCCTGAAATCCTTCTTTCTACCTCTTGAGCATGCGTTGGTTTTCCCTTAAAGAGGAAACGGTGATGCAGCAAAGTAGCGTAAGTATTTCCCTCGGTTTTTGAGAACCAAGGTATCAATCCAGTAGGAGACTACACGCAAGTCCCTCGTACCTGCACAAACAATCAAGAACCTTGCAACCAACGCGATGAAGGGGTTGTCAATCCTTTCACGGCCGCTTGCAAAAGTGAGATCTGATAAAAATAATAAGATAAATATTTTTGGTATTTTTGTTGTATAGATTGAAAAGTAAAGATTGCAAAATAAACGGCGATGGAAATGGCTAGTTGATGGGAAACTAATATGATGTAAAGTAGAACCAGGGGCCATAGGTTTCACTAGTGGCTTCTCTCAAGATAGCATATATTACGGTGGGTGAACAAATTACTTCCGAGCAATTGATAGAAAAGCGCATAGTTATGATGATATTTAGGCATGATCATGAACATATGCATCACGTCCGTGTCAAGTAGACCGAAACGATTCTGCATCTACTACTATTACTCCACACATCTACCGCTATCCAGCATGCATCTAGAGTATTAAGTTCATAAGAACAGAGTAACGCATTAGGCAAGATGACATGATGTAGAGGGATAAAGTCAAGCAATACGATATAAACCCCATCTTTTTATCCTCGATGGCAACAATACAATACGTGCCTTGCTGCCCCTGCTGTCACTGGGAAAGGACACCACAAGATTGAACCCAAAGCTAAGCACTTCTCCCATTGCAAGAAAGATAAATCTAGTAGGCCAAACCAAACTGATAATTCTAAGAGACTTGCAAAGATATTTAAATCATGCATATAAGAATTCAGAGAAGAACCAAATATTGTTCATAGATAATCTTGATCATAAACCCACAATTCATCGGATCTCGACAAACACACTGCAAAAAGAATTACATTGAATAGATCTCCAAGAGAATCAAGGAGAACTTTGCATTGAGATCCAAAGAGAGAGAAGAAGCCATCTAGCTAATAACTATGGACCCAAAGGTTTGTGGTAAACTACTCACACATCATCGGAGAGGCTATGGTGTTGATGTAGAAGCCCTCCGTCATCGATTTCCCCTCCGGCGCAGCTCCGGAAAAGGCCTCAGGATGGGATCTCTTGGGTACAGAAGGTTGTGGCGGTGAAAATAGGGTCTCGTGGTGCTCCTGGATGTTTTCGGGGTATATGAGTATATATAGGCGAAAGAAGTAGGTCGGTGGAGCTGCGAGGGGCCCACGAGGGTGGAGGGCGCGCCCACCCCCCTGGGGGGCGCCCTCCTACCTCGTGGCTTCCTTGCTGCTTCCTTGATGTCCATTCCAAGTCTTCTGGATTGTGTTTGTTTCAAAAACGATCCTCATGAAGGTTTTATTCCATTTGGATTCCGTTTGATATTTCTTTTCTGTGAAACACTGAAATAGGCAAAAAAACAACAATTTGCACTAGGCCTTCCGTTAATAGGTTAGTCCCAAAAATAATATAAAAGTGCATAATAAAGCCCATTAAACATCCAAAACAGATTATATAATAGCATGGAACAATCAAAAATTATAGATACGTTGGAGACGTATCAACAGTCCGACGCTGGAGTTCAGATACATTCCGGCGTTGGAACTCGGAAGCGATCCGGCATATGTGCTCGGCTGCAAAAGATACCTCGAATGCAGTCCGGCGTTGGAGCTCGGATGCAAGAGGACATTGCTGCACGATAAACACTTCAAACCCGAGGTGTGGCATAAAAATAATAAGGAATTGATAAAGGCCGAAGAATTAAAGGGCTCCTAGGATACCCGATGTGTGAGATCTTCAGATTTAGCTCGTCAATCCTCAAGATAGAAGATGGGAAGATTTGTTGAACCAGTTTTCAAGACCGACGACCGAACACGAAGAACAGTTCGAAAGAACTGAGGAGCGTCCCTGATACGTCTCCAACGTATATATAATTTTTGATTGTTCCATGCTATTTTATTATCTATTTTGGATGTTTAATGGGCTTTAATATGCACTTTTCTATTATTTTTGGGACTAACCTATTAACCGGAGGCCCAATGCCAGTTGTTGTTTTTGTGTGCCTATTTTAGTGTTTCGCAGAAAAGGAATATCAAACGGAATCCAAACGGAATGAAACCTTCGTGAGGATCTTTTTTTCGAACAAACGCAATCCAGGAGACTTGGAGTGGACGTCAAGGAAGCAATGTGGCGGCCACAAGGTAGGGCGGAGCGCACAGGGGGGCCAGGCGCGCCCCCACCCTCATGGGCCCCTCGTAGCTCCACCGACCTACTTTTCCACCGCCGCAACCTTCTGTACCCGTGAGATCCCATATGGGGACCTTTTCCGGCGATCTGCCGGAGATGGACTCGATCACGGAGGGCTTCTACATCAACACCATAGCCTCTCCAATGATGTGTGAGTAGTTTACCACAGACCTTCGGGTCCATAGTTATTAGCTAGATGGCTTCTTCTCTCTCTTTGGTTCTCAATACAAAGTTCTCCTTGATGTTCTTGGAGATCTATTCAATATAATTCTTTTTGCGGTGTATTTGCCAAGATCCGATGAATTGTGGGTTTATGATTAAGATTATCTATGAACAATATTTGATTCTTCTCTGAATTTTTATGTGCATGATTTGATATCTTTGCAAGTCTCTTCGAATTATCAGTTTGGTTTGGCCTACTAGATTGATCTTTCTTGCAATGAGAGAAGTGCTTAGCTTTGGGTTCAATCCTGCGGTGTCCTTTCCCAGTGACAGCAGGGGCAGCAAGGCACGTATTGTATTGTTGCCATCGAGGATAAAAAGATGGGTTTTAGATCATATTGCTTGAGTTTATCCCTCTACATCATGTCATCTTGCCTAATGCGTTACTATGTTCTTATGAACTTAATACTCTAGATGCATGCTGGATAGCGGTCGATGTGTGGAGTAATAGTAGTAGATGCAGAATCGTTTCGGTCTACTTGACACGGACGTGATGCCTATGTTCATGATCATGCCTAGATATCATCATAACTATGCGCTTTTCTATCAATTGCTCGGCAGTAATTTGTTCACCCACCATAATATATGCTATCTTGAGAGAAGCCACTAGTGAAACCTATGGCCCCGGGTCTACTTTACATCATATTAGTTTCCCGTCAACTAGCCATTTCTGTCGCCGTTTATTTTTGCAATCTTTACTTTTCAGTCTATACAACAAAAATACCAAAAATATTTATCTTATTATCTTTATCAGATCTCACTTTTGCAAGTGGCCGCGAAGGGATTGACAACCCCTTTATCGCGTTGATTGTAAGGTTCTTATTTGTTTGTGCAGGAACTAGGCAACTTGCATGTAGTCTCCTACTGGATTGATACCTTAAATCTCAAAAACTATGGGAAATACTTATGCTACTTTGCTGCATCACCCTTTTCTCTTCAAGGGAAAAGCAGCGCATGCTCAAGAGGTAGCAAGAAGGATTTCTGACGCCGTTGCCGGGAGATCTACACTCAAGTCAAGACATACCAAGTACCCATCACAAACTCTTATCCCTCGCATTATATTATTCGCCATTTGCCTATCATTTTCCTCTCCCCCACTTCACCCTTGCCGTTTTATTCGCCTCTTTTTTGTTCGCCCTTTTCCCGTTTGCCTTTCTTTCGCCATGGCCAAATCAAAATGGGGTAAGGTTTCTCTCTCGGGTTTTAGTACTTTGGATAGTCCCTCTGTCCTCTCTAAGCTCATAAATAATGATGCTATGGAAAGACCTACCGGGGTTATCAATGAGAGTTTGAATAATTTCGATGAAGATGATCTCGGGATTTTTCGTTATTTTCTTGATGAGTCTTTGAAAGATGCTTGGGATAGGCTGCTATGGATCTAAGCCAGTTATGTACCCTAATATCAAACTAAGATATACTTAAAAAGTGTTTATGTTGGCTTACCCTCTTCGTTCAAGCAAGTTTTAGATTGTATTTTTTAAGAAGGTTTTCTTGAGGGGGATGCCATATATACCTATGAAAAGATGAAAACTATATTTGGGCACCCCATGAGTGAGAGGGTTGAATCCACCTCTCTTTTGTGCTTTTATCAAAATGAAATTATCAAAGAGTTGAAGGCTAGCTTAGATGCAAATTTTCGTAGCGTGCTTAATATTTCTTCCACCATTAATGGCCATGTGCTTTCTCAAAATAGAAGGATAAATGCTATAGATAAGAAAATTTCTCTTTTCTTTCCCAACACCAAAGATGGCAATACTTAGATCTATCCTTGTTTTTATGCCTAGCTAGGGGCGTTAAACGATAGCGCTTGTTGGGAGGCAACCCAATTTTATTTTTGTTCCTTGATTTTTGTTCCTGTTTAGTAATAAATAAATCATATATCCTCTGTTATGATTGTGTTTTTATGTTTAATTTAGTGTTTGTGCCAAGTAAATCCTTTAGGATCTTCTTGGGTGATTGTTATTTGATCTTGCTGTAAAAAAACAGAAAGTATGCACTCACGAGAATAATTTTCATTTTTTACCAGAGAGCGATAAAATATCAATTCCAACTGAAGTAGATCAATATACAAATTATTTAGGACTTCCTAATTTTTCAGGATTTTTGGAGTTACAGAAGTATTCAAAACCAACAGATTTCTACAGTCTGTTCTGTTTTTGACAGATTCTGTTTTTCGTGTGTTGTTTGCTTATTTTGATGAAACTATGACTAGTATCGGGGGGTATGAACCATAGAGAAGTTGGAATACTGTAGGTTTAACACCAATATAACTAAAGAATGAGTTCATTACAGTACCTTGAAGTAGTGGTTTGTTTTCTTATACTAACGGAGCTCATGAGATTTTCTGTTGAGTTTTGTGTTGTCAAGTTTTCATGTTTTGGGTAAAGATTTGATGGATTTTGGAATAAGGAGTGGCAAGAGCCTAAGCTTGGGGATGCCCATGGAAACCCAAGGTAAAATTCAAGGACAACCACAAGCCTAAGCTTGGGGATGCCCCGGAAGGCATCCCCTCTTTCGTCTTCGTCCATCGGTAACTTTACTTGAGGCTATATTTTTATTCACCACATGATATGTGTTTTGCTTGGAGCGTCTTGTATGATTTGGGTCTTTGCTTTTTAGTTTACCACAATAATCCTTGTTGTACACACCCTTTTGGAGAGACACACATCAATCAGAATTTATTAGAATACTCTATGTGATTCACTTATATCTTTTGAGCTAGATAAATTTTGCTCTAGTGCTTCACTTATATCTTTTTAGAGCATGGTGGTGGTTTTATTTCATAGAAATTATTGAACTCTCATGCTTCACTTACATTATTTTGAGAGTCTTTTAGAATAGCATGGTAATTTTCTTTGGTTAAGAAATTAGTCCTAATATGATAAGCATCTAAGATGGGTATAATAAAAACTTTCATATAAAGTGCATTGAATACTATGAGAAATTTGATACCTGATGATTGTTTTGAGATGTGAAGATGGTAATATTAGAGTAATGCTAGTTGAGTAGTTGTGAATTTGAGAGATACTTGTGTTAAAGTTTGTGATTCCTGTAGCATGCACGTATGGTGAAACGTTATGTGATGAAGTCGAAGCATGATTTATTTATTAATTGTCTTCCTTATGAGTGGCGGTCGGGGATGAGCGATGGTCTTTTCCTAGCAATCTATCTCCCTAGGAGCATGCGTGTAGTACTTTGTTTCGATAACTAATAATTTTTTTCAACAAGTATGTGAGTTCTTTATGACTAATGTTGAGTCCATGGATTACACGTTTAATGGGCTTTAATATGTTTTGGATGTGTGAGTAGGCCCAGTTCTCCAACATATCTGTATTATCTGTTTTGGATGTTTAATGGGCTTTAATATGCACTTTTATATTATTTTTGGGAGTAACCTATTAACCGGAGGCCCAGTGCCAGTTGCTATTTTTTTGCCTATTTCAGTGTTTCGCAGAAAAGGAATATCAAATGGAACCCAAACGGAATGAAACCTTCACGAGGATCTTTTTTGGCACAAACACAATCCAGGAGACTTGGAGTGGACGTCAAGGAAGCAATGAGGCAGCCACGAGGTAGGGCGGCGCACCCCATCCTCGTGGGCCCCGCGTAGCTCCACCGACCTACTTCTTTCGCCTATATATATTCTTATATCCTAAAAACATCCAGGGGAGCCACGAAACCACTTTTCCACTGCCGCAACCTTCTGTACCCGTGAGATCCCATGTGGGGACCTTTTCCGGCGATCTGCCGGAGGGGGATTCGATCACGAAGGGCTTCTACATCAACAGCATAGCCTCTCTGATGATGTGTGAGTAGTTTACCACAGACCTTCAGGTCCATAGTTATTAGCTAGGTGGCTTCTTCTCTCTCTTTGGTTCTCAATACAAAGTTCTCCTCGATGTTCTTGGAGATATATTCGATGTGATTCTTTTTGCGGTGTGTTTGCCGAGATCCTATGAATTGTGGTTTTATGATTAAGATTATCTATGAACAATATTTAATTATTCTCTGAATTCTTATTTGCATGATTTGATATCTTTGCAAGCCTCTTCGAATTATCAGTTTGGTTTGGCCTACTAGATTGATCTTTCTTGCAATGGGAGAAGTGCTTAGCTTTGGATTCAATCTTGCGGTGTCCTTTTCCAGTGACAGCAGGGGCAACAACGACACGAGGTGGGCGATTTGACCAGCGCAACATTCTTGTGTGTCCATTTAGACATTCAAGCAAGAATCTGGTCCTTGTCTTTCCATGCACACCTGTATATTTAGACATTCTTGTTTCTATGTATGCCCATAGAAGAGATTAAATATGTCTAAAACATGTGAAAGCATGCATTTTTTTACTGGGCTCGAAACATATCTGACCTCTGCTGCTCAAGGAGGAATTCTAAATGCCCAATTTGATCAATTTTTTTAGTTTAATAAAGGTTGTCCCTGATTCTCAATCTCTTAGGTACAGTATGTTAGTTAAATAAAGGCCATTCATGTCCATAGTTTAATAGGTACAATGAGCTTTTCAATTTGTTGTTCTCATCTTTCTTAGAGTGATTCATCTTCATCTTTATGCACACATGATTTCAGTCTTTAGATGAAGCTTTTGTGGGTACGAGGAGGCGCTGTTCGTTGACGAGCAGATGAGGTATGATGGTGGCGGCGACGAAGGGGTCATATCCCCGTTGGCGAGCTGGACGCGCCCCCTCCTCCCTCTTTCCTGCTTCCAGGTGAGCATCTCCACCGTCCTCGGAAGGTAAGCATTCTTGATAGATGGTTTAATCTGGTTTCGATTGGTGCACTGTGTCTCTGCGGTATATGGATTTTGATTGAGGCAGTCATCATATAAATAAAATGCTAACATGCTCTGAATTCCTGAATTTAGTTGTTAAACTGTTATTCTCTTTCTGGATTGCATACCTGTTTTGTTTGGTGTCCTTGAACCAAATACCACAATATGAGCTTGAAGGTTTCAACTTGCTCGATTGCATACATGATATGTTTGATGTCCTTAAGCAAATATCATAATGTGAGCTTGAAGGTTTCGAGGATATATAATCACTGGGATACAGAGGGAGCACGCCGTCGTCCACGGTCCGCCCAACCACCCCGTTGCCCGGCTGTCATCCTAGCCTGTTGCACCCTCGCCCTGGCCCGGTGAGAAAACCCTTGCAATTGTTTGGATGTGATTACTGCTGCTCATGTATTGTAATACATGCATCTCAAATAAGTGTCTCAACTTTAGTACAAAGTTGAGACACTTATTTGGGACGGAGGGAGTATGTTAAATTTAGATGGATTTACGCTTGGATTTTACATTTGTGTTCCCGCTCTCTTGGTATTTTGTTGTCCTTGTTGGGTGGACTACCGTTTTGAATTGACGTCTTTTCGTCATGTCTACAGGGTCATCGCATTGGATGTCCTTGGTGGCTTGTCAGGGTTGTTTCAGGAGCACCAGAATCTGGCGCTGTTCGGGCAGGTGTCACATATCCTCAACAACCTATTGAGTCAAGGTGACCCCTGGAGAAGCCACTTTTTGTTTCGCCTGCAGTATACTCCATGTTTAGTTCCAATGATGCCCTATCCCTTTCGTTCCTGCTCTGAAGAATACCACATGTATAGGCTTTAGATTTTTGTAATCATCTATGTGCTAAACATCCCTTTGTGCTCATGTGTTTTATATATAATCAAGCATCTATCCATGATGATATATATGCCCAGCTAATGTTTGAAAAGACCCATCATCTGTATCACCACTGCTGGATAACCATTATAAATCTATTAGCAGTACCGGTCATATAAAATAGCTACCGTTACTGATCATTTGTATTACCACTGCTGGATAACCATTATAAATATATCACCTAATGTTTCTTTCATTTATTTGATTTAACTTTTTATTTGTTTGATTTAACATTTTTGACAAAATAATTTAATTTAGTTGTGCCAATTCAAATTTACACCATGTTGTTGGGCTTAGAAAAAATAAGTTTTGCTGGGCCGACGTGGGCACCAGGCACGGTTGTTGACGCCTTGACCTTATCGACCCCCTTCCCTCCGTGTACCAAACCTTCTCTCGCTCACCCTATCTCTTCCAGACTATCGGCATTGTTCCTCAACTTCGATTGCAATATCAGCACGCCAGTTCCTCAGGTGGATCCTCACTGAATCAGACCGCTTAACCAACTTCAAGGTGAACCTTTACCAACATGGTATTATTTCCATTTTGAGTTAGTGTTGTTCCGTAGAGACATGGTCAAAGATTGAGAAATTTTAGATTTGCTTGCATCTTGGTTTGCCTGTGACTGAAATGAATATTTTTTCGTTGCTAACAAGAAAAGATCAGTCGTCTCATGCAGATGCATACCCTGTTGATTTGTTAGTGCTCATTTCAGAAGTGTTTGATTCATCCTAGCTAATTCAAGTAAACCTGGGTACAACAATAGATAGACATTTATTTATGGACAACAATATTAGTGAGCAGGCAATGTAAAATGCACTTATGTTAGTTCAACGAAACTGACCATACTTTGTTCTTGCTTCTATATCCTGATTTGGCAATTTTATGATCGGTCTCTAAATATTTCAACTTGCACGGTTCGAATTAGTTTCACATGCGAAAGTATATAGTTTGAACATAGGTATTCCTTAATTTTTCATATAAAAGGTTTATAATTATTACCCTTAGTGCTTGCTAAAACTTGAAGTTACTAACAAATGCAAAGGTTTCTGTTACAAAAGGTTTATAATCATTATCCTTGATGCTTGAATTTGGACCTTGCACCTTACTTGGGTAACATAGAGCCAAATGGCACATTGTCCAAATACACGTTCAAAACACTTCGGGTTTGCCATGGTCTCTATCCTCAATCAAACATAAAGTTACTAAAAAAAGGCAAATATTTTTCAACACGGACATGGTTTCAAATAGGTCTCTGCGCCATTTGGCGCACCGGGTCATCTAGTACTACTTAACAATAACAATGTTAGGCAACTTCTCAAGACAGGTATTCATCTTCAGGACATGCGATACACAAACTTCACAACAAAAATAGGCAATAACCAACAACTAAAAGCAATTTAGCGACTTCACAAGAACGGTTGGCAGCTTCACCACAACAATATAGAACTTCACAATGGCGGAAGGCGACTTAGCAACAACTGAAAGCAACTTAGCAACAACTAAAAGTAACTTAGAAACTTGACGGAATTTAGCCCTGCCGACACAAGTGATGTTGGTCTTCACCGAAGTCCGTATACTCGTGAAAGACGTTTATCGTGATTCCGATATGTGATGGTGTTATCTGACCTTGCGAGTGATGCACTCCACGGTTAGTACGAAGAGGAGGTCGTGATAGTTACCTCTATGGCATGGACCGATGACGAGTTGTGATACGATGTGATAGAAGATGTAGTCGTATGACGTATAGGTGGTCGCAAGATCTCCCGTTCTGATAAACTTGCTCGATATAGATG
This sequence comes from Triticum urartu, assembly GCF_003073215.2. Taxonomy (NCBI): domain Eukaryota; kingdom Viridiplantae; phylum Streptophyta; class Magnoliopsida; order Poales; family Poaceae; genus Triticum; species Triticum urartu. The sequence goes on along the minus strand of NC_053028.1, from coordinate 633,089,805 downwards.
AGGACCATGTGACGACATGGACCGCAATGGAGTGATGCCTTGGCTCCAGGGGCATGGCTCTGCTTCATTTTGAGATAATAGTGGTGGTCGTCTTAAGAGGCACAGATTGGCTGCTGTATTGATCATCGTAAAAGAGATCGCGACGTGATCCAGCACATGCCCTGAAAGAAAGGAACACGAAGGGCGTAGTCCGGCGTCAGGGCCATAAGATCAGTCGGCCCGGCTCCCAGCCAATGGTATTAATGAGCGGTACGCTAGGCGGCACACGGATGGATCGCCCGTCGAGGTGGTGCTCGGCCGTAAGACTAGCCGACCTGGCTCCCGGCCAACGCTGCCAATGAGCAGTACATCAGACGGCATGCGCGACGGATCGGTCGGTGAAGCGGCGCTCGGCAGAGTACGCGGACGAATTGGTTGGCGAGGAATTTGAGATAGACAGCGACAGGGCGAGCTAGGCAACACGAGCTGTCACGTGCATGCAAGAACATATAGCAAAGCGGACAGCAGCAAGCTGGCAGACGCAGGTGGTACGCACCAGCTACTTTGCCATGCACACGTACGTGGCTGGCTAGCTGCTGCCGGATGGATGGATGCATTGCGGGGCGCTGGTTGTGACTGCTAGCAACGTATTCATCGCATGGAGGAGTGCTGGAGCCGTTATGTTCGGCGCGCACGCGAGGTAGGGTGCGCTCCATACCACGAACCAGCGCACCGGCGCTCCCAAGCCAGGTCCAACTTGCTATGCTGGGCCGGCTCATTCCCGCAGCGCTGCGGAAAGCTTAAGGCGAGGGGATGCTCTTGCGTACCTCTTCGCACAAACGCAAAACAACGCACCACCATGTAATGGTCATGAACAGCTCGCTGCTAGAGTAAATTAGAGCAGTGGGGGGTCATTGTTACTACACCACCGGAGACCCGGCCAGGCTGGCAGCCCCAGCTCTCCACAGTTGTACATCCGCCAATTCTTGCACACATGAACAATTTGCTTGTTTGAAGTTCCTCGATACTCTATATTGGAAGCGGACAGTTCTTACATACTCCCTCTGTCCCAGAATATAAGAACATTTTTGACACTATGCTAGTGTTAAAAACATTCTTATATTTTGGGACGGAGGGAGTAGTTAATAGTATTTGTTAGTACTTGTATGTATCTTTTTTATCTACTTGTATTGACATCTCCAAAATATTTATAGTTTGAATTTATTCTATGGTACTATTGTTTTGAACTATTGTGAATGAGTACCAAGCTTGAAATTAGTCTGCGACACATGGCTCGTCAATCGTGCCGCTGCCGGTCTGCAGCTCCCTCCTCCTTGTCTTGCCATCGACGACGGCGGGGCGTTCCCCAAAGTTGGCCTCTCTCACCTAATCTCCGTCCATCAGTGGCAGACCACGGGATGCCTCGGTCGATCCCATGAGCGTCTGCCCTCATGATGCCTTGGTCCGATCTGCAGGGAGACGATGACGGGGTAGCGATACTCGCCGGTGAGCGAAGGCATGGTGTCGCGACGCTGGGAGGCCCAGATGCATGGCTTGTTGGGTGGCTGGTAATGGTTGGCGTGCTCGAGGCAGAAGCGCTCTGGTCATTCGGTCTGGTGTCTTTTTCGAGCGGTGTGGTCCTCGGTCTAGCTGTGGGTGCGCTTCGCGTGCGAATTGTTGATCTACTCTTTGTGCTTCAACATCGGCCATGTCGGCCACTGGCTAACGGGTCTGTCCAGTGCTCTTTCCAGCGAGGTGGTAGCCGGCGGCAGTGTGCTCCGCCCTCAGTGTTGGTCCTTATGACATCCACTCCGGCTTATGGCGGTGGACTCGCCGTGGATTGTGGTTCACCGAAAGGTCTTCATGAGGGTTACTCTCCCTTGACCCAGTGGTTTGACATCGGCGGGGTGTTGCAAACTATGGACGGCAGCTGATTTAGAAGGATGATTGTGCAGCAAAGGCGGTCCACATTATATCTAGCTACTAGGCTCTCAGAAAAGTGGCGGCGACAATGCATAAGAGACGCCGATTGTGGTGCAACTCGAGAACCCTGTCTCGAGTTCCCGGGTGAAAGACTGGGTCTGACCAGTGTTGGTTATTCATGGAAATGGTGATGTTTTTATGTTGTTATGTTATTGAAGGCATTGCTTGGATATGTTCGGATTGGTTTTTTAAGATGGAAACCTAGATTTTAGCCTTGCGTAGTTGGATACGGTGACGGCGGTGCTAAAGTGTCGCACCCTTATTTCTGTAGGCATTGTTGTTGTGAAACCTCATCGTCCTTATGGTCTCGTGAGATGGTTGGTGTGGATATGGTCATTGTTGCAGTCTTATAACTTTGCAATTTGCTAGCATGTGTTTTTGTGTGTGTGTGTGCGTGTGTTGGTGATGATTGTGTGTATACTAGCTATGCAGAGACCAGGCGTGCGCTTATTGTGTTTCTATCTATTGATCCTGCATTTAAGTCAATAAAGTTCACACTATCGATTTTTTTTTATATTTCGGAGTCTCTATCAGCCACCTCTACACCGACAGACTGAGCCCTTCGTTGGCCTGCTTCACGTGCTCGTGTTTCCTCCCTATCACGTACGAACAAAAATGAAGTTGCTTTATGTTCTTATCAAACTCTTGAGCTACTTCCTGGCTACTCCCTCCGTTTGAAAAAAATTATCTCAAACTTGTCCTTTAAATGGACGTATCTAGCACTAACTTGGTGCTAGATACATCTATTTGAGAGACAAACTTTTTCAAAGAAAGAGAGTACATGTGTACCAGGTTGAACTGGTAACTCTGTGTTCTGTTGCTTAAAATTTGAAGTGCAATCATTTTCCCTCGAGTAGGTATTGAACATATAAACACCGCTATGCAACCCGCACAGAGGAGGCACCTGCGAGCGCAAGCAACTTTGGGTCGCTCGATCTACCTGCGTGTAAAGTTTTTCGTACTTTTCATCTGCTTGGCAAACATCTGGCCATCAGTTTTGCCTCACATGACCTGGTTTCAGCGGATGACGGTTGGGCCATCCTTTGTCGCAGGACCGACTATCCAGTGTGCATTACATGGCTCGTTCAGGTGCATGTTCGGTTTGTGCTGCGGTAAAAGGTGGGTGGGCAGCGATCGTGGTGGGCTCGAGCGCTTGTCTCTTGCACATCGTCAACTGTGGGCTGCTGGTTCGTGTTACAGTTGATGACAGGTGGGTCAATATGTAGCGCGGGCCCGCCGTTTCAGTCACCGCATGCGTGTGCGTGTGTGTTAGGCTGGAAAAGAGGGGGATAGAGCGATCGTGGGCTGCAGGCGGTCCAGCCTGGGATAGAGAGTCAGGACCAATCCTCTCCCCGAAACCTAGCGCACTCGGCCAATCCTCTCCGTCCTTCGAGCCCTCTTCTTCTCTTTCCGCGCCGTCTCGTCTCCCCTGCTCTCGCACCGCCGCCTTCTCTCCCGGCGCTCAAGGTGCAACAACAAGGGCACGTTCTCCATCCAGCCGGAACCTGGTAGGGTGCAGGTCGCCGGCATCACGCGCCGCGTCCCATGATTCTGGATCTGGCGCATATCTTCGTCAGGAGAGTAGGAGCAGCAGTGAGGGCAGCAGAGGAACCCATCCTGAACGAGCCCCGCTCCGGCGTTTGCCCGCAAAGGAGAGGGCGAGGATGGCTCCCAGTTCGTGGAGGAGACGAACGGGCACAGGTGAGCTCTTTCTTCATCGTTTACTTATCTTCGCGTAGTAACCTGAGCTCATCCCTTGATTCGTGGGAGATCAGGGCAGGCATGTCTTCATGGTGCTTGCGGAGGGGCAGGGCCGCTGAGGAAAAGTGGTGGTGGGGGAGGAGGACGCCCTTGTCCTCGGTGTTCGGGCAGCCATGGCTGACGCCAGAGCCGTTGGCTGGCTTTGAAATTGTCCGTTGTCGGCGTCCTCGTCATCCAACCACCAGGTCCTCGATCCATCTGCGACCGTACATCTGCGGCCGTACGGTCGCCGCCTACTTCCACCCCCCTCCTGTTGCTTTATTCCTGATTTTCTCATGCGGTGCTCGCTTTTGTTTCCCTCTTGTGTTCATCATCTCAGAAATTTGGTGGCACTGGATCCTGCGGGAGGAGGTCCCTGAGGCATTTGATTCTTGTGGGATTCCCACACATCTTGTAGGATCAGCAACAAGTGGCTGGGCCTCTACATTATTCATAAAATCTATTTTTATCTTTCATTTATTTGTCTAATTTCGGTGCCCGTGTCCTCGCCTCTGTTCGGCTCTTGTTGAAGTTCCAACGAATTTCTGTGCTACCTAAGAAGTACTGATGCTCATATATTACAATTTGCTATCCACAGCTTTCAGTCATGGGATCTTGAGAAAAGCAGTTTAGGCATTTTGCTTGTGTCAACTATACGGAATCTGCAAAGTCTTTTTTGTGTGCAGAAAATTTCACACTCTGCATTACTTGCAAAAGATGCTGATTTTGATCTTAACAATTATAGTTGTTGTTCAAGCAGTAGAAGATCTGGCAACCTCACGGCCATCTCATTCGAAATTGAAGTCCTATCCTCAAAGTTTAGCTAAGTGTATTATTTATTTTCTGGTTTAAATTATTTTCCTCATGTGACACAAAAGGCTTGAAGCCTTCTTTTAACTCGCACTTCTATGCTAACCGAATTTATTTCTGGCTGTCAGAAGAGTTCGGAGCGAAGCTGGCCAGCATCTTCGCATGTGACACAAAAATTGTTGTTCAAGCACACAGCTGCTGTATTTTGTAAATCGTGACGTGTTCATATGATTTTTTTACTGAAGGTATTAGTTTTTTTCCAAACCTTTTTGTCTAATCAACTTTGCTACTTTAAATTTTTGTTAGCAAGACATGTTCATGGTTCTATTTGCTGTCTACTCTTACTAAAAGTTCAAACACTTGTGTTAGTATGAATGATCTCTCACTACTTTAAGTTTTTGTTATGGTGTTGTGTGCTGATTCATGATTTAAACACACATAATGTCTGGTTTGCATATTTGTGCCTAGCCCTGTTACCAGCAGTGTATTTTTTGCCGAAAGAAAGATAACAGTGCTTTGTTTCTTTAACTTCTCGACCGTGTCTAATTTCTGGTAAAAGAGAGAGAATTTGAGAGAGACAGACAACCTGAAGAGCTTTGAACAGCTTTGAACGTTCGAGTGTGCAACCTCCTCTCTGTTGCTGTTGCGTAGCTGGCAGCAGTGTGTGGCTGCTGCCGACATAAGTGCAGTTTACTCTAGGTTTGGTGATGGTTTTGAAAAACACCTGTCAAGGAATTTAGTAGCATTGTGGGACGATAAACCAAAATTTTCTGTTTTCTGTGCTCACAGAGTAAGAATATGCCTGCAAGTTCTTTTCCCTAGGATGTAATTTCTTTTGCTGAGATAGGTTAAGCCTGGGTCGAGGTGGCTGCTGTGTGCTGGTTGCCCAATACTTGTTTGTTGTAATGCCTTACTCAGTGAGATTTTTTTCTTGTTGCCTATATTCAGAGGTTCTGCTTGAAGATTCTCTAATCACTTTCTTTGAATTTTTTGCTAAGATCTGCTTCCAGTTCACTTCAACGTTACTAGACTTAAAATGTACTATCTAGCATACTAGCACATGTGTAGATGATGCCTCCTTTTATCTTTAAATTTATGGCAAATGGTGTTTTCCCCATCGTTATGTTGAACGAAAGTGATGTTCTGTTGTAATATTCAAAACTATATCTCTTTGTTTGCAGTATCTTGGAAGGGGGCAATATTTTGATACTTGCTTTCTAGGAATTCACTTTCTTTGCCTAGAACTTGTGATTTATGGCTGATGTCAATTCCACCTCTGTAGGTGCTTGTCAATTATAGGTGAAAAACTTGGCATGGAGGCGCATAGGATTGCTGCTTCTGTTTTTGGATTGGCCCTTGCGAGGGAGACCGAAGCAAACTCCAGCAGGTTTCAGGTGTGCATCCTCTATTCCTGGTGTTTGTTTCCCTACCTGACCTTGAGAATTGTACATTTTGGTAAATATAGTTAGTTAGTTTACTGTCAGTTGCGATAGTCAGAGCACGTACAAGTTTGGTTTTATGTAGGTTAGTAGATGTCATTCAGTAATCAGTGAAAATTAGGCCTGAAGAAAGTCTGCCTCCCTATTTTCTGCACATAAATGATTAACGTAGTGTGACCAAATTAAGTAAACTTATACAATAATAAGCTTCTTCATTGTTACGCTTGTGGAAACTAAACTACTGCTGTATCGGTTGTTCTTTTGCATTTTTCCTCTGTGAAGATATGTATTAATGGACAAACAGTGCGTACATGTTAGCCTTATGTCCGCGATGGCCGTATTAGCATGCCTAGCTGCCAAGTATAAATAGTATGTGCGTCACTCAGAACTAGAGCATCCCGGTGGAATGTGGATGAGGTAAAAATTGGGAAATTTCTGTCATATTTGATTGATCTCAGAAAAACTGATCTCCTACAGTGTAGAGTGAATCTCACTAAATAAAACCCTTCTGTAAAATATGTCCACATGTAACAAATATTGCAGCTTAACCTCACCATAATAATTAACAACAACTGTGAACTTCAAGGGACAATTATTACTACAGTTTTTGTACACCTGAGATTTTTTGTTGTGATCTTTGTTTGGAAAGGGGAAAAGGCCTATCTAAAGATTCGGGTCAAAGGCTGATCCGCTGTGTTTCTATGATTATGGATTTCTAACATTTTTTTACGTAACAATGGAACTATGCAGTGCAATCTTCTGTAGTTTACTACACCTTACCTGCCTCCTTCCCTGTACAAATGTTGCAAGTCTTTTAGAGATCTCCACTTAGTGCAAACGCCTGGTGACTAATTTCCTTTTGCATTGCATACTTTTGAGTAACACAGCGGTTGTTGTAGCTTTTGTATATCTCTTTTTCTGTAAATATGGACCCCCCCTGCTCTAGAGGAGTACGATTTGTACACATTACTCTATTTTTCTAATGAGTGTATGTGGATGCATAAAAATAGTTGAGGAGCAATTTCTATTCTCTATTTCTTTAGTGAGTTTATGTGGATGCGTAAAAACAGTTCTCTATTTTCTTTCATGGATATATGTTGATGCATGGAAAACGTATATGGTGCGTCTCATTTCTGCTCATCCTGATCTAACCAAATTGACCCCATGGATTTGAGGTTGCCTTGCCTGTCAGGTTTGGACATGTCCTTATTTGTACTAAATCACTAAAGTAAACTGTATAAAAAAAGACCCCCCTTTCCAACAACTTAATTATTTATTATTAGAGCGAGCAACGACACGTTATCATACTCGGTATCCTGTGAACAGTACTTTAGTTAGATTGACATATAATCTTTGGTATATATCATTTTTGCCTACATCTTGCTTATTTTGAATAATAAGGCCTATGAGTCCTAAGTAAGTGTGATAAGCAAGCCCTGCACTTCTATTTACTATTAACTGCCAACTGAATTTCTGATAATGGCGTTTCAGGGATAATACAACCAATCCAACTACTACCTTTGGTGTGCTTTTTGGATGGACTAATCTGAAGATGCTGACTAGCTTGCACCACCATCATATAGTCACGAAGCAAGGGCAAGGACTATAGGGAAAATAAAGGTACAATGCTCCCAATATATTTTACTTTCTTGGTGAAGTTTTGCTTCTTGCACAAGAAAGTAACACCATCATTATACCTAATGCTCTCTTTTTTCAGGCAATTCACCATCCGGAGGAAATGCCAACTAATACATTTTTGTACTTCCTCTATTACTATTGTCTGTTTGAACTCTTGTAGTAGGGCTCGGACTTTCAAAGTTATTAGGCCTGTGGACATGTTTTTATTTTAGTTTGTACAGTTTTGTGTTCTTTTGGCTTCAGGTTGGTGCTGCACAGAAAGTGCAGTACACTCAGGTGATGCATGAAACAAACTGCAGACCTAGCATAGTTTTTGTATTTGGATTTTGTAACTAAGGTGATGCTTTTATGTTAAAATGCTTGTTTGTTCTCTAAGTAAGCTGACAACGGGTGCTAGCAATAATACAAACATATCAACAATTCTAAGGAAGTGCATATGTCAGGATGCATAGCATATATATATGAACTCTAAATCATCTGTGATTTAATTGGAAAATACTCTAAAGCATCTGAAACATCTAAAGGCAATCACTAAACTAAGTATTTTATACTACAATCTAACCAACTCGATGGAGTACCCCAATGTTGAATCACTCAGCTAAGTATCAACACTGCCCTCAAGACTTGGCTATTAGCATAGTAGCAACGAGCTAACAAAATTTCTATAGATTCAGTAACCACCGAAGGAAGTTAGTTTTACCTGAGCAGAAACGGCGGCTGCAGTGGTGATGTACTCAGTGGTGGAGCTACGTTGGGGCCAACCCATGCTTTGGCCCGCTCATCTCAGGCAGAACACTGCCCAGCTAGCCTGTTAACTGACTTGCCCATCTCTTTTCTATGCTTTTTCCTTTAGAATGTCCCGCCCAACTAATCTAATGAAGCTCCGCCACTGGATGTACTCCATCTTGATGTGCGCCTGCACGACGTCCTGCGACATCACGGCGAAGCAGCGCTTCATCACCGGCCACACGCCTTGCAGTTCCCCATCTTCTCCTGGGATCACGGCGAAGCGGCGCTTCACTGCCGGCCGCACACCTTGCAGTTCCCCATCTTCTCCCGGGGATCTGCTCGGTCCATGAGGGGAACGACGGCACGTGAGAGTAGGGGAATGACGACACGCGAGAGCAGCTGCTACAGCCTTGGCCGGGGCTTAGGCGCGTTGTAGTCTGGCAGCACTGGCCGCAGCTGCTCCCTCATGTTGCTGGCCACGACCACGACCCCTTACGGGGGACCTCACTTTGTGGAATCCTCTCTCATGGAGCTCAGCTGAGTGAAATAATGGCAGCTAGAAGTGTCCGCCGGATAAGGCAAGGGAAAGCAATTCTTTATAGTAAAGTAAAGGAAAACGCTTGGCTTAAAAATATGTTATTCGGTGGTGGGGTCCAAGACATGTCTTTCTCAGCGACTGGACCTGCATGATAGAATTAAAAATTTGCCACAGGGGCAGTAGAGTCATTTCGCATGGTCAAAATAGGCATAAAAATAAAAAATGACTAGTAATTAAAAGGGGCATATATTATCTATAGGAAAAGGAAAAGCAGGGCAAATCATCTAACCGAATGTAAAGAGGAGCAAATCATAAGTGCCCAATGCAGGGCAGAGCAGCAGGACGTAGCGTAGATCGCATGGACGGCGAAGCAGCGCCCCAAGCAGCAGCCATGGAACCAACACCGACAGCCGAAACGACACGACGGCGGGGATCCTCCAACCACAGCAAGGAACCGAGGCGTGCCTAGCACCCCCCCCCCCCCCCCCCCCCAAATCAGCAATGTACTCTATCCAGAGCTACGACGAGTCGCTAACCCATTGAGAGGACACACACACACCCGACACGCAGGTTTGGACCAGTGGGCGCCACCAGGCAAACGCATGTCGGAGCGCTCCCAACCAAAAACAAATCTATTCCAAGGAGTTTTTCTTTTTTCGAGGATCTATATTCTCAGGTAGTTTTATTCCGTAGAAACAAGTATGACGACTCTGGTCAAAGTCCTTACATAGAACCCTTACAAAGATCTGAAATACCTGGCACCAAATCTCACCACATGACGATAAACCCTAACCTAGGGAGGTCCACTGGTCATCTACTTGTGAAGTCAGCATAAACGCGCAAAACGAATGACCGGTTGACCGAGTGCCAGCGCCAAAAAACGCACTACAGTAAAAAGATCGAAGGACCCTCAAGTAGTACCGCCCCAAAGTGCATTGGTTAGGCGGGTAGCCTAACGAGGTTTATAGGAGAGATGTGGTAGCCGTGTGCAGGTTTTCCCACCACAAGTTTGTTGTACTAATGCCTTATTCATGGTGAGGATTTTGTATTTCGTTTAGTTCAACGCTAAAATAGTAGCCTATTTTTGGATCTTTGACAAGTTACATTAGCATTGTGTAAAGGTTTGTGTATGCTCTCATTTCTTATTTTCTATAAATTGGACAGCCAAGATATATTTGTTCAGTAATGGGCCTACGATGAAGTATGGCCCTTAGTAATATTTATCACCTCTGTATCTATGATTAATCATAAAACAATTAATGTTGTGTCTATATGAAGTGTCTACTTCATGTATCATCATATTTGTTTTCCATTGCAGATCAACTTTATAGATTACCCCAGTCTAATTACAATAGTGTATAAAAACATGTTCAGAACTATATGAAACAATAACAAACCAAAGTTGCTTATGCTTTAGGGCCAACTTATCTCTCATGCGCCATTTTCCTATTACCTTCTCAATACAGTATGCAGATCCTTGCCTAACACCAAACAATCTTAATCAGATCCATTCATCAACGTGGCCAAGAAAGTTCAGCCACAACCAAGCACAAGAATGCCCTACATGATGTAGCTAGATATGTATTTTGCTTTATAGAGCCAATGTAAACAAGAAATCATGAACTACCTGCAATCTACCGGCTACCGCTATAATTCATTTAATAGTTTGCTCTTGATTCTGTCAGAAAGGCTTTTCATTTGCACATTCATTAAGATTAAACCCATCCTACTCTTATTATTTTCTACATACTTATGATTTATCGTGTCGACAAGATGTTTGATGAAAAGCGAAGCAACATGCATGTGAGTTAATCAATTGGGTGTGCATATCAATGATATTAGTAGAACACATTTCTAGGAGATATTTACAATTTAGTTTCTTTGGAGTGCGTCGGCGAGGATATTAGTAAAATATATTTGCAAGTGGTATGTGTAGTTTAGTTTTGCTCGAGAGCATCTGAGAATACTCAAATGTCTTCAGTTTTATCTTTGCGTATGAGATCATGTTTATCTATATCGGTTAGTGAAATTCTGTAGGAAACATACATTGGTATTTATATCAAAATCTTACTTCAGTACCAAGTCTTGGTGTGCATGAAAATAGCACCCTTTAGAGTTAGTAGACATGGCTGAACTATCTGGTGTGTTTAAAGTACCTATAGCTACAAGCCTAAAACATGGTGTGATGCTGACATGTTTTATCCGCATCCCCCAATATTTCTTTGCATTTTGGGTTCATTTGGTATGCATATCTTTACTAATGTCCAACAGGAAGGAAGATGCATGAACAGTTTGTGTTCTCTTATGAAACCTCAGTTTCCTGATAATTTTTTGATAGCATCCAGATGGTTGTGAATGAGCTTATATCGAAAAAGGCATATTTTTTGGGACAATGAAATTAGTGAACATAAAGTTATATGCTCGGTTTATCCACTCTTATTTCTACATTCTGGTTAGTGTTGGCAAAAAGGTTCTTGGCTAGCTCATATGTACACACATCTGCTTGTTATTACTCTTGAAAATTCAGTCAGTGAAATGGTTGCCGATGTTTGCTATGGGTAGCCACTCGAAACTGCTCCATATAGTTTAGTTTGTGATAGGTATTGACTGAAGGACTATAGTATTTCAACTTTTCAAGTTATTAACATAGATAAGTTCTTGATTTGTTTGCATTTATAGAACTTTACTTGTGCATGTTCCTATCTATTTTCTTGGTCAAATTTCATGCCGTGACAGGTACCATCCCATAGCATCTTCTTTGAATTCGCAGTTGTATCACAATGCTCCTTGAGATTTCCACCACTAGGCTGTTGAGGTGCTATTTTTTTACCATACACAACTACTCCAGTAATGAATATGACCCTCTTGTACCAACATTTTTTCCGCCATCCTCATTCTACCTGGATTGTGTGCAAAAAATCTATTCCTTAGGATTGACGTATGGAGGAAGGAAGAAGATAAGCTAAAAATGGTTCAGCCATATGATGTATTTATCAGGCCCTCGTGCTTCATTCCCTAGGATTGTTTGTAAGTACTCCCTCTGTAAAGAAATATAAGATCGTTCTGTATTTCTTTACAGAGGGAGTACCTTTCTGTGTTTTAATGTTTGCTCATCATACAACTTTGAAGTTGTAAATTTTGTCTTTGATATTCAACAATTCATTTTATCAACTTCTTTCAAGAAAAAGATTTTGCATTTACTTGCTTAGAGATTCCGTTCTTAACAATATTTTTATTGACATGCATTTCCTTCTCATTGCTGCATTTCAAATGTATATGATAATTTAACTTGCCCGTTTTGTGATGTTTTGATGTTTCATGGTATTCTGCAAATCAATGCTATTTTCTACTTCCTATGCATATATTATCAGAAGCAACTTTTTGGCCTATTAGATGCGCCAAATGGTTTAATGTTTAATATCGCTTTTGTTGTGCAGGTGCAGTAGTAGCCATGGTTCTTTGCAGCATTCTTCAAAAATAATGCATGCAACACGAACCATGAAAAGATAATATCTTCGGGTCAAAGTTTGTCGGTTGTACTTTCTTCAGAAAGATGGATGAGTGAGAAAGTTCTATATTAGTTGAAAGAGGTAGTCAATGCTTTCGTGCTTATGTATGTTTCTATTTACTTTGATCTATGTGATGATGTGATTACTCTACCTTCTTTTGGTCCATGAATGCTTGGATGGTCCAAAGTACATTATCTTAATTTTGCAGGACTATCTAAAAATCTATTTACCTATCATCCTATTATGCTATAGCAAATGAGATTTACAATAGTGCTTATCATTACATTTTATTACCCTTCAATTACCACATGATACTCGGTCCTAACAGGCTTATTGTGCCATGGGTGCAACATGTAGTATACCATGAAATTCAGTGATATGGAAGACATTTCTGCTCCAAACACAGTCACCATGAAGAGTTTCTTAAACGATGAAATCATGGTTGATACTGATGGGACAGCTGTTGGGGAACGTAGTAATTTCAAAAAAATTCCTACGCACACGCAAGATCATGGTGATGCATAGCAACGAGAGGGGAAGAGTGTGATCTACGTACCCTTGTAGATCGACAACGGAAGCGTTAACTTGGTTGATGTAGTCGTACGTCTCCACGGCCCGACCGATCAAGCACCGAAACTACGGCACCTCCGAGTTCTAGCACACGTTCAGCTTGATGACGATCCCCGGACTCCGATCCAGCAAAGTGTCGGGGAAGAGTTCCATCAGCACGATGGCGTGGTGACGATCTTGATGTTCTACTGTCGCAGGGCTTCGCTTAAGCACCGCTACAATATTATCGAGGACTATGGTGGAAGGGGGCACCGCACACGGCTAAGAATATGATCACGTGGATCAACTTGTGTGTCTAGGGGTGCCCCCTGCCCCCGTATATAAAGGAGCAAGGGGAGGAGGCCGGCCGGCCCTATAGGCGCGCCAAGGAGGAGTCCTCCTCCTAGTAGGAGTAGGACTCCTACTAGGAGGGGGAAGGAAGTGGGGAGGGAGAGGGAAAGGGGGGCGCCGCCCTCCCTCTCCTAGTCCAATTCGGACCAGGGGGGAGGAGGCGCGCGGCCCACTTTTGGCTGCCCCTCTCTCTCTCCACTAAAGCCCATATGGCCCATTACTTCTCCCGGGGGGGTTCCGGTAACCCTCCGGCTCTCCGGTTTTCTCCGAAATCACCCGGAACACTTCCGGTGTCCGAATATAGCCGTCCAATATATCAATCTTTATGTCTCGACCATTTCGAGACTCCTCGTGATGTCCGTGATCACATCCGGGACTCCGAACTAACTTCGGTACATCAAAACTCATAAACTCATAATATAACTGTCATCGAAACCTTAAGCGTGCGGACCCTATGGGTTCGAGAACAATGTAGACATGACCGAGACACGTCTCCGATGTTGGGGAACGTTGCAGAAAACAAAAATTTTCCTACGGTTTCACCAAGATCCATCTATGAGTTCATCTAGCAACGAGTGATCGGATGCATCTACATACCTTTGTAGATCGCGAGCGGAAGCGTTCAAAGAACGGGGATGATGTAGTCGAACACGACATGATCCAAATCACCGGAGATCCTAGCACCGAACGGACGGCACCTCCGTGTTCAACACACGTACGGTCAGCGTAACGTCTCCTTCTTCTTGATCCAGCAAGAGGGAAGGAGAGGTTGAGGAAGATGGCTCCAGCAGCAGCACGACGGCGTGGTGGTGATGGAGCTGCAGTACTCCGTCAGGGCTTCGCCAAGCGCTATGGAGGAGGAGGAGGTGTTGGGGAGGGAGAAGGAGGCAACCAAAGGCGTGTCTGAAAAGCCCTCCATCCCCCACTATATATAGGAGGGCCTAGGGGGGGCGCCGGCCCTAGGAGATCCAATCTCCTAGGGGGGCGGCGGCCAAGGGAGGTTTCCCTCCCCCCCAAGGCACCTAGGGGTGCCTTCCACTTGTGGGACTCTTCCCCTTTGGAAACCCTAGGCGCATGGGCCTCTTGGGGCTGGTGCCCTTGGCCCATGTAGGCCAAGGCGCACCTCCTACAGCCCATGTGCCCCCCCGGGGCAGGTGGACCCACCCGGTGGACCCCCGGGACCCTTCCGGTGGTCCCGATACAATACCGGTAACCCCGAAATTTGTCCCGATGGCCGAAACAGCACTTCCTATATATAATCCTTTACCTCCGGACCATTCCGGAACTCCTCGTGACGTACGGGATCTCATCCGGGACTCCGAACAACATTCAGGTTACTGCATATACATATCCCTACAACCCTAGCGTCACCGAACCTTAAGTGTGTAGACCCTACGGGTTCGGGAGACATGTAGACATGACCGAGACGACTCTCCGGTCAATAACCAACAGCGGGATCTGGATACCCATGTTGGCTCCCACATGCTCCTCGATGATCTCATCGGATGAACCACGATGTCGAGGATTCAATCAACCCCGTATGCAATCCCTTTGTCAATCGGTATGTTACTTGCCCGAGATTCGATCGTCGGTATCCCAATACCTCGTTCAATCTCGTTACCGGCAAGTCACTTTACTCGTACCGTAATGCATGATCCCGTGACCAGACACTTGGTCACTTTGAGCTCATTATGATGATGCATTACCGAGTGGGCCCAGTGATACCTCTCCGTCATACGGAGTGACAAATCCCAGTCTTGATCCGTGTCAACCCAACAGACACTTTCGGAGATACCCGTAGTATACCTTTATAGTCACCCAGTTACGTTGTGACGTTTGGCACACCCAAAGCACTCCTACGGTATCCGGGAGTTACACGATCTCATGGTCTACGGAAAAGATACTTTGACATTGGAAAACTCTAGCAAACGAACTATACGATCTTATGCTATGTTTAGGATTGGGTCTTGTCCATCACATCATTCTCCTAATGATGTGATCTCGTTATCAATGACATCCAATGTCCATATTCAGGAAACCATGACTATCTGTTGATCAACGAGCTAGTCAACAAGAGGCTTACTAGGGACATGTTGGTGTCTATTATTCACACATGTATTACGATTTCCGGATAATACAATTATAGCATGAATAAAGACAATTATCATGAACAAGGAAATATAATAATAATGCTTTTATTATTGCCTCTAGGGCATATTTCCAACATCCGGTCAACAACCAATAGCGGAACCTGGATGCTCATATTGGCTCCTACATATTCTACGAAGATCTTTATCGGTCAGACCGCATAACAACATACGTTGTTCCCTTTGTCATCGGTATGTTACTTGCCCGAGATTCGATGGTCGGTATCTCAATACCTAGTTCAATCTCGTTACCGGCAAGTCTCTTTACTCGTTCCGTAATACATCATCTCGCAAGTAACTCATTAGTTGTAATGCTTGCAAGGCTTATGTTATGTGCATTACCGAGAGGGCCCAGAGATACCTCTCCGACAATCGGAGTGACAAATCCTAATCTCGAAATACGCCAACCCAACATGTACCTTTGGAGACACCTGTAGAGTACCTTTATAATCACCCATTTACGTTGTGACGTTTGGTAGCACACAAAGTGTTCCTCCGGCAAACGGGAGTTGCATAATCTCATAGTCATAGGAACATGTATAAGTCATGAAGAAAGCAATAGCAACATACTAAACGATCGGGTGCTAAGCTAATGGAATGGGTCATGTCAATCAGATCATTCACCTAATGATGTGATCCTGTTAATCAAATAACAACTCTTTGTTCATGGTTAGGAAACATAACCATCTTTGATTAACGAGCTAGTCAAGTAGAGGCATACTAGTGACACTCTGTTTGTCTATGTATTCACACATGTATTATGTTTCCGGTTAATACAATTCTAGCATGAATAATAAACATTTATCATGATATAAGGAAATAAATAATAACTTTATTATTGCCTCTAGGGCATTTTCCTTCAGTCTCCCACTTGCACTAGAGTCAATAATCTAGATTACACAGTAATGATTCTAACACCCATGGAGCTTTGGTGCTGATCATGTTTTGCTCGTGGAAGAGGCTTAGTCAACGGGTCTGCAACATTCAGATCCGTATGTATCTTGCAAATCTCTATGTCTCCCACCTGGACTAGATCCCGGATGGAATTGAAGCGTCTCTTGATGTGCTTGGTTCTCTTGTGAAATCTGGATTCCTTTGCCAAGGCAATTGCACCAGTATTGTCACAAAAGATTTTCATTGGACCCGATGCACTAGGTATGACACCTAGATCGGATATGAACTCCTTCATCCAGACTCCTTCATTTGCTGCTTCCGAAGCAGCTATGTACTCCGCTTCACATGTAGATCCTGCTACAACGCTTTGTTTAGAACTGCACCAACTGACAGCTCCACCGTTTAATGTAAACACGTATCCGGTTTGTGATTTAGAATCGTCCGGATCAGTGTCAAAGCTTGCATCAACGTAACCTTTTACGATGAGCTCTTTGTCACCTCCATATATGAGAAACATATCCTTAGTCCTTTTCAGGTATTTCAGGATGTTCTTGACCGCTGTCCAGTGATCCACTCCTGGATCACTTTGGTACCTCCCTGCTAGACTTATAGCAAGGCACACATCAGGTCTGGTACACAGCATTGCATACATGATAGAGCCTATGGCTGAAGCATAGGGAACATCTTTCATTTTCTCTCTATCTTCTGCAGTGGTCGGGCATTGAGTCTTACTCAACTTCACACCTTGTAACACGGGCAAGAACCCTTTCTTTGCTTGATCCATTTTGAACTTCTTCAAAACTTTGTCAAGGTATGTGCTTTGTGAAAGTCCAATTAAGCGTCTTGATCTATCTCTATAGATCTTAATGGCTAATATGTAAGCAGCTTCACCGAGGTCTTTCATCGAAAAACTCTTATTCAAGTATCCCTTTATACTATCCAGAAATTCTATATCATTTCCAATTAGTAATATGTCATCCACATATAATATCAGAAATGCTATAGAGCTCCCACTCACTTTCTTGTAAATACAGGCTTCTCCAAAAGTCTGTATAAAACCAAATGCTTTGATCACACTATCAAAGCGTTTATTCCAACTCCGAGAGGCTTGCACCAGTCCATAAATGGATCGCTGGACTTTGCACACTTTGTTAGCTCCCTTTGGATCGACAAAACCTTCTGGTTACATCATATACAACTCTTCTTCCAGAAATCCATTCAGGAATGCAGTTTTGACATCCATCTGCCAAATTTCATAATCATAAAATGCGGCAATTGCTAACATGATTCGGACAGACTTAAGCATCGCTACGGGTGAGAAGGTCTCATCGTAGTCAATCCCTTGAACTTGCCGAAAACCTTTTGCGACAAGTCGAGCTTTGTAGACAGTAATATTACCGTCAGCGTCAGTCTTCTTCTTGAAGATCCATTTATTCTCAATTGCTTGCCGATCATCGGGCAAGTCAACCAAAGTCCATACTTTGTTCTCATACATGGATCCACTCTCAGATTTCATGGCTTCAAGCCATTTTGCGGAATCTGGGCTCACCATCGCTTCTTCATAGTTCGTAGGTTCATCATGATCTAGTAGCATGACTTTCAGAACAGGATTACCATACCACTTTGGCGCGGATCTCACTCTGGTTGATCTACGAGGTTCAGTAGTATCTTGTTCTGAAGTTTCATGATCATCATCATTAGCTTCCTCACTAACTGGTGTAGGTGTCACAGAAACAGTTTTCTGTAATGCACTACTTTCCAATAAGGGAGCAGGTACAGTTACCTCGTCAAGTTCTACTTTCCTCCCACTCACTTCTTTCGAGAGAAACTCCTTCTCCAGAAAGTTTCCGAACTTAGCAACAAAAGTCTTGCCTTCGGATCTGTGATAGAAGGTGTATCCAATGGTCTCCTTTGGATATCCTATGAAGACACATTTCTCCGATTTGGGTTTGAGCTTATCAGGTTGAAGCTTTTTCACATAAGCATCGCAGCCCCAAACTTTCAGAAACGACAACTTTGGTTTCTTGCCAAACCACAGTTCATAAGGCGTCGTCTCAACGGATTTTGATGGTGCCCTATTTAACGTGAATGCGGCCGTCTCTAGAGCGTACCCCCAAAACGATAGCGGTAAATCAGTAAGAGACATCATAGATCGCACCATATCTAGTAAAGTACGATTACGACGTTCGGACACACCATTACGCTGTGGTGTTCCGGATGGCGTGAGTTGCGAAACTATTCCACAATTTTTCAAATGTACACCAAACTCGTAACTCAAATATTCTCCTCCATGATCAGATCGTAGGAATTTTATTTTCTTGTTACGATGATTTTCTACTTCACTCTGAAATTCTTTGAACTTTTCAAATGTTTCAGACTTGTGTTTCATTAAGTAGATATACCCATATCTGCTTAAGTCATCTGTGAAGGTGAGAAAATAACGATATCCGCCACGAGCCTCAATATTCATCGGACCACATACATCTGTATGTATGATTTCCAACAAATCTGTTGCTCTCTCCATAGTACCGGAGAACGGTGTTTTAGTCATCTTGCCCATGAGGCACGGTTCGCAAGTACCAAGTGATTCATAATCAAGTAGTTCCAAAAGTCCATCAGTATGGAGTTTCTTCATGCGCTTTACACCGATATGACCTAAACGGCAGTGCCACAAATAAGTTGCACTATCATTATCAACTCTGCATCTTTTGGCTTCAACACTATGAATATGTGTGTCACTACTATCGAGATTCGATAAAAATAGACCACTCTTTAAGGGTGCATGACCATAAAAGATATTACTCATATAAATAGAACAACCATTATTCTCAGATTTAAATGAATAACCGTCTTGCATCAAACAAGATCCAGATATAATGTTCATGCTTAACGCTGGCACCAAATAACAATTATTTAGGTCTAATATTAATCGCGAAGGTAGATGTAGAGGTAGCGTGCCGACTGCGATCACATCGACTTTGGAACCGTTTCCCACGCGCATCGTCACCTCGTCCTTAGCCAATCTTCGCTTAATCCGTAGTCCCTGTTTCGAGTTGCAAATATTAGCAACAGAACCAGTATCAAATACCCAGGTGCTACTGCGAGCATTAGTAAGGTACACATCAATAACATGTATATCACATATAGCTTTGTTCACCTTGCCATCCTTCTTATCCGCCAAATACTTGGGGCAGTTCCGCTTCCAGTGACCAGTCTGCTTGCAGTAGAAGCACTCAGTTTCAGGCTTAGGTCCAGGTTTGGGTTTCTTCTCTTGAGTAGCAACTTGCTTGCTGTTCTTTTTGAAGTTCCCCTTCTTCTTTCCTTTGCCCTTTTTCTTGAAACTAGTGGTCTTGTTGACCATCAACACTTGATGCTCCTTGATTTCTACCTCCGCAGCTTTCAGGATTGCGAAGAGCTCGGGAATAGTCTTATTCATCCCTTGCATATTATAGTTCATCACGAAGCTCTTGTAGCTTGGTGGCAGTGATTGGAGAATTCTGTCAATGACGCAATCATCTGGAAGATTAACTCCCAATTGAATCAAGTGATTATTATACCCAGACATTTTGAGTATATGCTCACTGACAGAACTGTTCTCCTCCATCTTGCAGCTATAGAACTTATTGGAGACTTCATATCTCTCAATCCGGGCATTTGCTTGAAATATCAACTTCAACTCCTGGAACATCTCATATGCTCCATGACGTTCAAAATGTCGTTGAAGTCCCGATTCTAAGCCGTAAAGCATGGCACACTGAACTATCGAGTAGTCATCAGCTTTGCTCTGCCAGACATTCATAACATCTGGTGTTGCTCCAGCAGCAGGCCTGGCACCCAGCGGTGCTTCCAGGACATAATTCTTCTGTGCAGCAATGAGGATAATCCTCAAGTTACGGACCCAATCCGTGTAATTGCTACCATCATCTTTCAACTTTGCTTTCTCAAGGAACGCATTAAAATTCAACGGAACAACAGCACGAGCCATCTATCTACAATCAAGCATAAACAAGCAAGATACTATCAGGTACTAAGTTTCATGATAAATTTAGGTTCAATTAATTTACTAAAAGAACTCCCACTTAGATAGACATCCCTCTAATCCTCTAAGTGATTACGTGATCCAAATCAACTAAACCATGTCCGATCATCACGTGAGATGGAGTAGTTTCATTGGTGAACATCACTATGTTGATCATATCTACTATATGATTCACGCTCGACCTTTCGGTCTCCGTGTTCCGAGGCCATATCTGTATATGCTTGGCTCGTCAAGTATAACCTGGGTATTCCGCGTGTGCAACTGTTTTGCACCCGTTGTATTTGAACGTAGAGCCTATCACACCCGATCATCACGTGGTGTCTCAGCACGAAGAACTTTCGCAACGGTGCATACTCAGGGAGAACACTTCTTGGTAATTAGTGAGAGATCATCTTATAATGCTACCATCAATCAAAGCAAGATAAGATGCATAAAAGATAAACATCACATGCAATCAATGTAAGTGATATGATATGGCCATCATCATCTTGTGCTTGTGATCTCCATCTTCGAAGCATCGTCATGATCACCATCGTCACCGGCGCGACACCTTGATCTCCATCGTAGCATCATTGTCGTCTCGCCAATCTTATGCTTCCACGACTATCGCTACCGCTTAGTGATAAAGTAAAGCATTACAGCGCGATTGCATTGCATACAATAAAGCGACAACCATATGGCTCCTGCCAGTTGCCGATAACTCGGTTACAAAACATGATCATCTCATACAATAAAATTTAGCATCATGTCTTGACCATATCACATCACAACAATGCCCTGCAAAAACAAGTTAGACGTCATCTACTTTGTTGTTGCAAGTTTTACGTGGCTGCTACGGGCTTAAGCAAGAACCAATCTTACCTACGCATCAAAACCACAATGATAGTTTGTCAAGTTGGTGCTGTTTTAAGCTTCGCAAGGACCAGGCGTAGCCACACTCGGTTCAACTAAAGTTGGAGAAACTGTCACCCGCAAGCCACCTATGTGCAAAGCACGTCGGGAGAACCGGTCTCGCGTAAGCGTACGCGTAATGTCGGTCCGGGCCGCTTCGTCCAACAATACCGCCGAACCAAAGTATGACATGCTGGTAAGCAGTATGACTTATATCGCCCACAACTCACTTGTGTTCTACTCGTGCATATAACATCAACATATAAAATCTAGGCTCGGATGCCACTGTTGGGGAACGTAGTAATTTCAAAAAAAATTCCTACGCACACGCAAGATCATGGTGATGCATAGCAACGAAAGGGGAAGAGTGTGATCTACGTACCCTTGTAGATCGACAACGGAAGCGTTAACTTGGTTGATGTAGTCGTACGTCTCCACGGCCCGACCGATCAAGCACCGAAACTACGGCACCTCCGAGTTCTAGCACACGTTCAGCTTGATGACGATCCCCGGACTCCGATCCAGCAAAGTGTCGGGGAAGAGTTTCGTCAGCACGATGGCGTGGTGACGATCTTGATGTTCTACTGTCGCAGGGCTTCGCCTAAGCACCGCTACAATATTATCGAGGACTATGGTGGAAGGGGGCACCGCACACGGCTAAGAATATGATCACGTGGATCAACTTGTGTGTCTAGGGGTGCCCCCTGCCCCCATATATAAAGGAGCAAGGGGAGGAGGCCGGCCGGCCCTATAGGCGCGCCAAGGAGGAGTCCTCCTCCTAGTAGGAGTAGGACTCCTACTAGGAGGGGGAAGGAAGTGGGGAGGGAGAGGGAAAGGGGGGCGCCGCCCCCCCTCTCCTAGTCCAATTCGGACCAGGGGGGAGGAGGCGCGCGGCCCACTTTTGGCTGCCCCTCTCTCTCTCCACTAAAGCCCATATGGCCCACTACTTCTCCCGGGGGGGTTCCGGTAACCCTCCGGCTCTCCGGTTTTCTCCGAAATCACCTGGAACACTTCCGGTGTCCGAATATAGCCGTCCAATATATCAATCTTTATGTCTCAACCATTTCGAGACTCCTCGTCATGTCCGTGATCACATCTGGGACTCCGAACTAACTTCGGTATATCAAAACTCATAAACTCATAATATAACTGTCATCGAAACCTTAAGCGTGCGGACCCTATGGGTTCGAGAACAATGTAGACATGACCGAGACACGTCTCCGGTCAATAACCAATAGCGGAACCTGGATGCTCATATTGGCTCCTACATATTCTACGAAGATCTTTATCGGGCAGACCGCATAACAACATACGTTGTTCCCTTTGTCATCGGTATGTTACTTGCCCGAGATTCGATCGTCGGTATCTCAATACCTAGTTCAATCTCGTTACCGACAACTCTCTTTACTCGTTCCATAATACATCATCTCGCAACTAACTCATTAGTTGTAATGCTTGCAAGGCTTATGTTATGTGCATTACCGAGAGGGCCCAGAGATACCTCTCCGACAATCGGAGTGACAAATCCTAATCTCGAAATACGCCAACCCAACATGTACCTTTGGAGACACCTGTAGAGTACCTTTATAATCACCCATTTACGTTGTGACGTTTGGTAGCACACAAAGTGTTCCTCCGGCAAACGGGAGTTGCATAATCTCATAGTCATAGGAACATGTATAAGTCATGAAGAAAGCAATAGCAACATACTAAACGATCGGGTGCTAAGCTAATGGAATGGGTCATGTCAATCAGATCATTCACCTAATGATGTGATCCTGTTAATCAAATAACAACTCTTTGTTCATGGTTAGGAAACATAACCATCTTTGATTAACGAGCTAGTCAAGTAGAGGCATACTAGTGACACTCTGTTTGTCTATGTATTCACACATGTATTATGTTTCCGGGTAATACAATTCTAGCATGAATAATAAACATTTATCATGATATAAGGAAATAAATAATAACTTTATTATTGCCTCTAGGGCATATTTCCTTCACGAGGGGCAGAGGGGGCGTGTAGGCGCGGCGGCGGCGTACGGTTGGGGCGGAGGGGGCGTACGGTTAGGTCGAGTGGGGAGGAAGGGAGGGAGGGGAATAGGTGGAGTGGGGGGGAAGCTTACTAATGGCGCACCCAGCAGCGGTGCGTCATTAGAATGTTTTTTTGCCAAAAAAAAAATTACTCGCACACTCTGTCGTCGGTGCGCCATTAGTAGTTCTAACTACTAATGGCGCACTTTGCCAGGATGCGCCATTAGTATATTTGAAAAAATGAAAAAAAAATTGTTTTACTAGTGGCGCACCTTTTGCCTAGTGCGCCATTAGTGTCTTCCACGCTAATGGCGTATCTCAACCAGGTACGCCATTAGTATATAGTAGTGGCGCACCACTTCTCTGGTGCGCCATTAGTGTCAATCCTATCTTTAGCCCTTTTCCTAGTAGTGTACTATATTGTTCTTACCCTAATTACTAAAAAGTAGATAAAAGTCAATTGCAATATTCTTCTCCGCTTTATTGAGAGGGGCGGGGCCCTTATATAATAGACTAGTGTTGGCCAGCAAGACAAAAATCTAATCAAACTCTAATACATTCTCTAATCTGACTGGATATGACTCCAATTAAGGGATAAGACTCCGCGTTTGATAGGTCGATCCAAGTAATAGATACCATCGATCTTATAGCTTTTTAGGCAATGATCGATCCTATAGCTCTTGGCTCACGTGTGCTTTTTAAGTTTGTTAGATGTGATCAATCATACAGTTTTTTTTTCTAATGATGGAATTTGATCAATCATATAGCTGGTGGCTCATGTATATGTAGAATTGTTTTTTAGGTGTGTTTGATCTTATATTTTTTTCTGAGGGAATTTGATCAATCATATAGCTGGTGGCTCATGTATGTGTAGAACTTTAGGGTAAAACTAGAAGAGATGAAGTGTTTATTATAATGGCATAGGTGGGTTATTTCCCCCTACTTCAAAGACAAAGAGATTCTAAAAATCTAATGGATGTTGGTTTAGAGTGCATTTCAACTAATAGCCGGATGTGTTTGATTATTGTGAGATTTCCTAGCATAATTATCTTTTGTATTATACCGCTAAGTACATTTAATATATAATAGATATAACATAACTATGGAGATTTAATACAGTACTTAGACTCAACATCTTCTAAACATGACTTAAGGTATTGCAGTTCAAGAATGTTCATTTGGTCAAATATGATGTAAATACATTAATTCAAAGACTAAGATGAGATAGCGGTGAATGAGACTGATGGTTCTTCGAGCCTCCATCTTTCCTGTACATACCGTTAGATAGCCAAGTAACTTATCGTGTGTGAGTCATGCAAGAGTTCACTCTAAAACATAGCACCAACTTTTGTGCATTATGGTGCCAGCCATTTTCAAGTGCTGAACTAATGAGTACAGAGACGGCTAGAGAAATCAAGAGATGTTGTAGTAAAAGAGAGTCGAATTCCACAAAGTAGATCAAGAGCACTGATAATATAGAAGGCCAAGGCTAGATAAATGTGAGTAGTTGAGCATGATGCCACTCTGCGATAATTGCTATTCTCGTGGCATACTCGCAAAAGGGCCTATTTTGCACCTTCTAGTATCCCTAATACCTCCCATGCCTAGGATAGTGAGGTAGAAAAACACTCAATAGAGCAATTGGCTCCATTCTCTCCGCTATACTTGAAGAGGAAGAGGCACATGCAGCTCCCAAACTTCTATTAATTCACTATTTCTCTTGCGGTGGGATGTAAGGCATGTATATGATGGACTGGATAGAGATACCTATTGATTGCTAGGGTGACTTCCACCTCAATTCATTTTGATAAAGCAAAGGGTTAGTGCCAGATAAGAGCATGAGTAAATAGTGAAGCATCATACTTCACTAATACATATTTCTTATCATTTATCTATGGTTTATAACAATATTTGTGTGCATATGTGTTTTCCTTCAGTTAGCTATTAAACAAAACCTTTGGGTGCTTCTCAATATCATATCAACTGGAAGATAGTACACATAAGACACCCCAGCCTACATTATTAAGGTCGTAAACAATGTGGAATTGTGAGCGGATAACAATTTCACACAGGAAACAGCTATGACCATGATTACGCCAAGCTATTTAGGTGAGACTATAGAATACTCAAGCTTGTACTACAACACAATGACAAAACAGTGAGGATGTACACAACAAACTACCAGCAAATGCAAGCTAAAAAGAAAAAAAAACAAGAAGGGATATCAACACAACCATCCTCTTCATATAAGGCATGGCTCATCTTTCTTTCATGGCCATACCAAACAATGCAAAACCTAAAAGAAGGATCGGTCAACACCGTCTTGGTAAGCAGAGATAAAACGTAGGAACAAAATCTTGATGACCCAGAAGTCTCTAATAAAAACCATAAGAACCCGACGTTTTCTAGCTTCATTTTGTGCTTAGTTTGGTGGTATTTTTTTGTGCTTATCTGCAAGATATTTAGATCTTGAGGTGGTAGATAAAAGGAACAAAATCTTGATGACCCAGAAGTCTCTAATAAAAACTGTAAAAACTGTAAGGTACTCACGTCTCTTCTCTCCACTGTAGCACGCGCATGTCTCTTCTCTCTGCAGACCTCCTATTACATAGGCAGTACCAGATCTGAATTGTTTGCTGTCTCAGATGGTTTATTCACAAGTTCGGATGTCTCTCTATCCTTCAGGTCTCCGGCCAGCCGTATGCACAATCGCGGAGTCTTGGTTCTTTCAATCCTTTTGTGTGAAACTGAGAGTTTCAATTCCCATAATGTAACAAGGAAATTTCGTATGATTTCTACAGATCATATGGATTTTAGGTGGCTAATTTTTTTAGGTCTAAATCTCTGCTTGGAACTGGGAGTTGTACTGGTTTCTGAAGCTTATGTTGTAATGGTCTTTTCTACTCTTTTAGGATAACTACATATTTTTCCACCCTCTGTCTGATGAGGGTTATTGGTTAGAAGGAGTGGATCCACCCTTCTATACATCTGTGTTTGCGGTGCCCCCTTCCTCTTCTGTTGGTATCGTGCTTGCTTGTTGACCGGGGATGTAACCTCAGCCGTGCTCTTTCCTGCCGAGCTTGAGTTGCGAGTTTCAGCCTTACTCTTTGGAGCAGCAGAGTTCTCCTTCGTCGAACTCCAGCTATCCCCTGTCCCAGACTTTCTCTGCTCATCCTGTGCACGTAGGCCCTTCCCGAACGGAAGATCTCCATGTTCATCTTGTGTTCCAGGGGTAGTGAAAATGAGATCCGAATGACCTAACTTGCCAAATGAAAAGCAGAAGTGTGGTTCATTCTCATAGACTATATCATATGGGTCCATGCAGTACCTCCTCTTTGATTCTATTAGGATCCATCTCCTCAAGGGCTTATCCACATCCACTGTGACTCTCGCCCTTAGGTAGCCTGCTGCATGATCGAACTAAACAGTTGTTGCCCTTTTGTCTATCTGGTGTGCAATCGTAGCACTCCACGGTTCAGCCCGAAGATTGAACGGGAGATTCAGCACTCGAGCCCACAACTGTAGCTTATCAAATTTTAGCTATAGCTAAGGGCGACCGCGGATTTGTCTACACATACGCGCCATCGTCGTTGTCCCAGTTCAGTTATCCAGAAGAAGAATACGCTCGCGTACATGTGCTTGTGTTTGGTTCCATCGATGAGACCAGATGAGGTCCATACTACGTGGTACTCCCTCCATTCCAAAATATAGTGCGTCCGCGCTTCCTGAGGTCCAACTTTGACCATAAATTTAACCAACAAGACCAACTGCGGCGGGAGAAAAAATATATAATTGAAAACTTCTTTCGAATACGAATTCACTGATATAATTTGTGCTCTCACCGCAATCGGTCTTGATAGTTAAATTTATGGTCAAAGTAGAAGTACGAGGATAGAGGAAGCACTACATTGTGAAATGGAGGGAGTAGTAAGGTGAACTTGCGCCCCCACGTGCGCGATTCCCAGGCGGATTTCACGCCAGAGGATGACTGATCGGTGAATGAAAAGCATGGACGGTCGGTCGACGTGTTCAGATAAAGAAATCGACGATGGTGTGTCGGTTGTCACGAGGTGTACGTGGACTCTGTTTCTCTCTCCTCCACCAGTATCTCAATATGTGTCTTGTTATCTATTTATATATAAAAAGTAAATGATGGGTTAATTAGAAGCAAGAGAATTAGGCTAGAAAATCTCACGTTAATTAAAAAATACTAACTCTTGATCTAAAAATTATAACTACAATAACCGTTTGATATGCGTACGCTATATATAAAAAGTAAATGATGGGTTAATTAGAAGCAAGAGAATTAGGCTAGAAAATCTCACGTTAATTAGAAAATACTAACCCTTGATCTAAAAATTATAACTACAATAACCGTTCGATATGCGTACGTTAATTAGAAAATACTAACCCTTGATCTAAAAATTATAACTAGAATAACCGTTCGATATGCGTAAAATATATAGCATGGTAGCCTGTCCCGTGAGTCCCTAACGTGCCCTACATGGTCTCACGAAAACAAAAACAAAAAAACAGTCGATTACATCTCCAAGATAAAATCAGAAAATAATAATTCTTGATCTAAAAAAAACTATCTATTACATCTCCCAGTAAGAAAAAAAAAACCTAGAGAATTGCATCACGATCTCTTGGACGGCGGCCACAGATGAACGATCTCTTATTCCCGGGACTTCGCCGGGACGGCAGAGACCTCCTCCTCCCACACGAGGCAAAACAATCGGATGCGGCGGGACGAGAAGCTCGGCGACGCACTGCCTGCGGGGCTGCCGCCACAGGGCAGCCTAACCGTCTACCCTCAGCCGTCGTGTGGTGGTGTTCCAGGGATCGTGTTGGAAAAGAGGCATCATGTCTTCATATGATCTCTTAGACGGCAGCCACAGATGAGGCCATGACGTCGCAGATCTTCCGCTACAGTTACATGAGGGGCGTGGCGAGCAATGATCTCTTAGGCGGTGGCCACAGACAAAGCCATAGCGCCGCAGATCTTCCCAAGCTACAGTTACATGAGTGATGTGGCAAGCATTGATTGCCAAGCTGCAAGAAGAAGGTCTTGCACATGGCGTACAAGACGCATGCCTTGCAAGCTGTAAGACTGGAGCGTCACTTGCCCCTGGCATCTAGCAAAGAACTGGCACATACCTCTGGTAAGTCCTCATTGCATGCTTGAATTTTCCATTACCAGTAGCTGGCTTGAACACATGTACGTTGGAATGGCGAGGAGGCATTTACTGTTCACCTTGCTAATAACTGCTAAAAGGATTGTAAAAGGTCTATCCAAGGTAGCAAATGCTCTATCAACTATTTCATATGTATCATAGGATTATGAATGATGTATACATCTGGGAAGCATCAGCATCCCATCTGCATCATCCACGTATTGGTAGCAAATTTATTATCGGCATGCAAGTCTGATCTCTGCACAATGTACAGTAATATAGGGACATATATTTCGTTTTACAAACAACATACCTAGACAATGGAAAATAGCACAACCTTACCCTTCCTGGGTACATATTTGCTAATTCTGAGTCATCTGAGAGACCCTTATTTCTTGGTCGGTGAGAGTTCTCAATCCAACATTTACATTCATGTCAGATTCCACACTTTTGTAACTGAGAAATTTGTCTACAAATTGTTTTTGCACTAGATGACTAAATTAATGCATGGACGTGTATGAACATATTTTTAGATATGTATGAAAAAATTTGTAAAGTCAACTAAGAAATAATGTTTTGTCAGCCATCCAATAATAGTCAGATGGTTCTACATTGTTTGCAATATATATGAGTACATTATTATACCAAGACGAATACATTTTTGATCGGGATGAACAAAAGTTAAAAGTCGACTGAGAAATAAAGATTTTCTGCATCGACCAAGCTGTAGATGGACCCTTATTATAGTCAACTAAATTTTAATAGGATATATGTATAGAGTATATAATTACATATGAATGACTTTCACAAAGACATATTTATTTTCCAAATGATATACGATCGTATCAAGTTTTATTTATATAACATCTAACTTTATTAAGGAAATATATATTATATATATAAAGTAATTGGCGGGTTAACTAGGAAATGAGAATTAGGCTAGAAATTAGCAAAACAAATTAGAAACATCCAGTCATCAATTTTTTGTTAATTAATTAATCATAGCCGATGGATTTCCCCTTCGATACCCACCAGTGGAGACATTAAACCCAAGATTAGTTCATTTTTTTATATAATACTCCGTGAAGACATCAAACACATCATATGCCCTAGATTCATTTTTCCTAGATTTGTATTTCTTTATATGATCCTTTTCTACGTACAAGTCTAGGTCTATCTTCTTTCCTCCATCAAGCGAACACCTAAAAGAAAGGGAAACATTTCTACCCGGTGCGCCGGCCGAAACTTGCGCTGGTCGCACGCGGGCCTTGAGATCAAGTGGGATCGTGCGTTCCCAGGCCTCGGTCTTTCCCCTTTTCCCGTATGAACCTTTTTTTCACCTACCCCTTTCTTCTACCTCAAGACGCGCACCAAAAGCTGCCATAACCGCTCAGTTCCTCCATCTTCAGGCTCATATGCAGCACACCGGCGTGAACGAGGCCTTGCTCATAGGGCGAGCCATGGCAGGGAGGAGAAGACATCGACAACTAGCGCCTCCTCCCTCCCTTTTTCCCTCTCTCAGCCCCGCACCCTCAACGACCCTCGTCAGAGCTGCAATCAAATGCTACAAACGGCTTCTTTTTTGCTGGGACCATTAAAATGACGGCAGTGCGCCGCGCATGAGCTCCAAACGGCAGTCGATGGAGCTGCAACCAGTGTTACAAAATGCTACAACCGCCCTTTTGTTTTGCTGGGACCAGAGAGAGAGAGAGAGAGAGAGAGAGAGAGCTGTAGACGGACCCTTATTATAGTCAATTAAATTTTACTAGGATATATGTATAGAGTATATAATTACATATGAATGACTTTCACAAAGACATATTTATTTTCCAAATGATATACGATCGTATCAAGTTTTATTTATATAACATCTAACTTTATTAAGGAAATATATTATATATATATATAAAGTAATTGGCGGGTTAACTAGGAAATGAGAATTAGGCTAGAAATTAGCAAAACAAATTAGAAACATCCAGTCATCAATTTTTTGTTAATTAATTAATCATAGCCGATGGATTTCCCCTTCGATACCCACCCGTGGAGACATTAAACCCAAGATTAGTTTAGTTTTTTTATATAATACTCCATGAAGACATCAAACACATCATATGCCCTAGATTCATTTACCTAGATTTGTATTTCTTTGTATGATCCTTTTCTACGTACAAGTCTAGGTCTATCTTCTTTCCTCCATCAAGCGAACACCTAAAAGAAAGGGAAACGTTTCTACCCGGTGCGCTGGCCGAAACTTGCGCTGGTCGCACGCGGGCCTTGAGATCAAGTGGGATCGTGCGTTCCCAGGCCTCGGTCTTTCCCCTTTTTCCGTACGAACCGTTTTTTCACCTACCCCTTTCTTCTACCTCAAGACGCGCACTAAAAGCTGCCATAACCGCTCAGTTCCTCCATCTTCAGGCTCATATGCAGCACACCGGCGTGAACGAGGCCTTGCTCATAGGGCGAGCCATGGCAGGGAGGAGAAGACATCGACAACTAGCGCCTCCTCCCTCCCTTTTTCCCTCTCTCAGCCCCGCACCCTCAACGACCCTCGTCAGAGCTGCAATCAAATGCTACAAACGGCTTCTTTTTTGCTGGGACCATTAAAATGACGGCAGTGCGCCGCGCATGAGCTCCAAACGGCAGTCGATGGAGCTGCAACCAGTGTTACAAAATGCTACAGCCGCCCTTTTGTTTTGCTGGGACCGAGAGAGAGAGAGAGAGAGAGAGAGCTGTAGACGGACCCTTATTATAGTCAATTAAATTTTACTAGGATATATGTATAGAGTATATAATTACATATGAATGACTTTCACAAAGACATATTTATTTTCCAAATGATATACGATCATATCAAGTTTTATTTATATAACATCTAACTTTATTAATGAAATATATTTTATATATATATAAAGTAATTGGCGGGTTAACTAGAAAATGAGAATTAGGCTAGAAATTAGCAAAACAAATTAGAAACATCCAGTCATCAATTTTTTGTTAGTTAATTAATCATAGCCGATGGATTTCCCCTTCGATACCCACCTGTGGAGACATTAAACCCAAGATTAGTTTATTTTTTTATATAATACTCCGTGAAGACATCAAACACATCATATGCCCTAGATTCCTTTTTCCTAGATTTGTATTTCTTTGTATGATCCTTTTCTACGTACAAGTCTAGGTCTATCTTCTTTCCTCCATCAAGCGAACACCTAAAAGAAAGGGAAACGTTTCTACCCGGTGCGTCGGCCGAAACTTGCGCTGGTCGCACGCGGGCCTTGAGATCAAGTGGGATCGTGCGTTCCCAGGCCTTGGTCTTTCCCCTTTTCCCGTACGAACCGTTTTTTCACCTACCCCTTTCTTCTACCTCAAGACGCGCACTAAAAGCTGCCATAACCACTCAGTTCCTCCATCTTCAGGCTCATATGCAGCACACCGGCGTGAACGAGGCCTTGCTCATAGGGCGAGCCATGGCAGGGAGGAGAAGACATCGACAACTAGCGCCTCCTCCCTCCCTTTTTCCCTCTCTCAGCCCCGCACCCTCAACGACCCTCGTCAGAGCTGCAATCAAATGCTACAAACGGCTTCTTTTTTGCTGGGACCATTAAAATGACGGCAGTGCGCCGCGCATGAGCTCCAAACGGCAGTAGATGGAGCTGCAACCAGTGTTACAAAATGCTACAACCGCCCTTTTGTTTTGCTGGGGAGAGAGAGCGGAGGTCGCAAATGGTGCAGGAGGAGCTGCAAACAGTACCGCAAAATGCTACAACCGCTATCCAAAAAGCTTCAAACGAGATGAAAAAAGCTTCAACCAGATATATGAAAAGCTGGAGCAGTCACTGCCATGGCGGAATGCTACAACCGTTGACATAAAATGCTACAACCCTTGATGAAAAAAGCTTCAACCGAAACGATAGAGAAAACATTAACCAAGACTACTACAAAGAAAAATAGCTGCAACCGTTGATAGAAAAGTTTTAACCGTAGATGAGAAAAGCTACAACCATTGAAAGAGAAAGTTACAACCATACACTGCATAATCAGAAAAGTTGCATCCGTTGTAAAGAAAGCTTCAATCGTATGTGCGAAAAGCTTCAATGGTGGAAAAAGCTTCAAACGGCAATGAAAAAGCTTCAACCGCCAGAACAAACAGTTTCAAGCGGTAATGACAAAAAAGTTTCAACCAGGGGAGCCGGGCGAACGACTGGTGGCGACGAGGACGGCGACCGGCGACCCGGGGCGGCAAGGACGGCGACCGGGGGCGATGAGGACGGCGACCGGGGGCGAGGACGGCGACCGGGGGCGATGAGGACGGCGACCGGGGGCGAGGACGGCGACCGGGCGGCAACAAGAACGGAGATCGGCAAGCGGGGGTAAGGACGGCGACCTGGCAGCAACAAGGACGGCGACCGGCGACCGGGGCGAGGGCCGCGAGCCGGCGATGAGGACAGCCACCAGAGGGTACTGGAGGCGCGGCGACGAGGACACCGAGAGGAGCTGCAGATCTAACCAGAGATAAAAGAAACCCATGACAAATCGTTTTTTTTGCGCCTAGCATCCAGTGGCCACGCGGGCTCGCATCCAAGGGCTGGGGCAGGACCGGTCGAAACTTTCGGCCGGTGCGCCGGCGCCTAGCATCGCCCTAAAAGAAATCCAATTCCTCTTTCTGCGCTGCGCACCACTACATTTTACCTTTGCCCGATGGTACAACGTCATTCCCATCAATTGCCATATACCCTTCTCATAGCTCCGTCTATTACTTGCGCATCTGCTCGGACGTACTCAGATGCCTACGTACATGCTCTGAGCGGAGAGAATTTCCACGAGAGAAACCAAGTTCTGCTTTCGCATGTGTGTGTTTCCGGCCGGCCGCAAATCAATCAGCTTGCTAACTGTACCGTATACGTGCGTACATAGCTATGGCTGCAGAAAGAGTTAATTCACGTGTGAGACCAAGTTTACGTGCATGTGTGGTTTCGATTGGCAGCTAATTAATCATCTATCTAGACCAAATTACGGATGCATGTGCATTTCCGGCCAGCCTTAAATTAATCAGCTTGCTAATACCTACATACAGACATGCTATAGTAGGCAGAGTTAATTATGAGTGAGACCAATCAATCATCTACGGAGCGTGGTTAGCTCTGCATAGGAAGAACTAATCAGCTTTGTTGCGTTCTATCTACGTGCATGTTGACGCCAGTTCAATCCTTCCATCCATGAAGCGCCTTAGACGTGTGTCTTTGGACATGCGGTTACTTTGCACAAGGCCAGCACAATTTTACCTGTTGGTGCCATGATTACCCTAGATCCTTCATCACCAAGCTAAGCTGCACTTTTAACTTTTGTCTGATTAGGGATATCAGTAGTATTTCAGTTATAGCAAAACATTTCTGCCTCATGTTATTGACTGTTGGAGCCTGATAAAAAGACGATGATCCCATCTGAACCTCTGTTCTTTAGTGCGATATAAAGCAAAATTCCTTATATACATCGACCAATATTTGGATGTGTTTACAAGCCAGGGGTATATGATGGTCTTTTCCCCTTTTCAGTTGATACATAATTTCTTTTTATTTTTTCCCTTCACCTCACAACTTCATCAATGGTCGCACTTGCCTACCCAGCTCAAATAATATTTAAATTTCATTTATGCTAATTTCTTTGATAGCGATGGCAGTTGCATCACACATCTGTTGTACTGTACAATGAAAGACTGAACTACATCATTATTTTACAACAGTGACATAATTAAACCTTGGTACCCCTCTCTTCATTACAATACACCAGTCAAGTTTGCAAGCCATCCATGGTAGTCCAAGAGCTATTGTTTTGTTTCTAAAATCACCAAGAAAGGCCTAACCAGTTAAACGACATCTACATATGTATGCAGATGTCAAAGCTTTGTTAGTTGGTTAACACAAAAACTATCGAGCTATGTGATTTATACATAATAGTTTAGTCTGCATCCTAGAAAACTATGCACTCTTTTCGATCTCTCTTTTATAGTTACATGTACTTCTCGCTTTTGTGAACAAGAGAAAAAATCTGTTTATAATGAAAAACTGCGAGTTTTCCTTTTGGATTACTTCACATCTCCGCACCTATTTTACGAGATTGATCAAATAATACATATATAATAGTGGTTAGAACCCCTGTTCACAAAGTAGTGTTAACACATAATCTTCATAGAGTAAATAACAGTACGCAGAGCGCCTGATAAGCGTTAATTTTATGCAACTTATGCTATTGTTACAACTAGAACATGTGAAATTCCATCACCATGGAGGAGCCAATATTGAATTGTAATTAATTTTTTTATCTATATAAGATTAGATTTACAAACCTACATCCTTCATTTGAGTTATCTTTTACCAATTATCACTGAATTATTGAGTTAAATCATTCAATACAAACCTCATCAGCTAGGGATTTGATTACTGGGTAGAGTTTAAAGATATCACTGCAAAATCATGTATTTCATCTTTACATTTTGTCCAATAATTTGCAGGAGATTGGTTAGTCATTTTTAATTATAAACTTTGAAGGACAATTACTTTATGTATTTTTTTAAAGCAAAATAAATCAGTAGTCTGCTAAAAACTGGAAGTTTTTAAGATGCGTGCATTCTTTTATTTCCCAAGGTCTGTTTCATGCATTACATAAATCTTTACGTTACATCATACCCAAGCATGGATCTCTAAGGACATATCAGTACATCTTTTTTGATTTTAAGCAAAAAAAGTGAAAAGAGCAAGCTACATTATATGGCTATATGTATGTGCTAAAGCGTATCATACGTATGGACTATGGAGTTGGTTGGTAGTGATGGTACTTTAGATGATGGATTTACGTATCTTTTGTTCGATTTCCTATTTGATGGGTTAAACCTAAATATCACTAAAAGTGATACTTCTGTTTGGAAAGCAATGTCAATACTACTCGCTCATAATAGGTATTGCCTGATCAAACACCCTTCACAAATTCTTTAATGCGCCAATATGAAAAGCTCATGAGTTATCAATACAACATGAATCCATATGTAGGTTTCCAGAAGGCTAATCTGAATGGTACATCTCCAGTAAATAACTAATATGATCGTTGAAACATTGATAAAACAAATAACAATCTGATGGAGTCATACGAACTTACAACTTTGATGCCCCTGATTATATTTCTTCTAGAACAACTGTTTTACCTTAAGATCTCCTTGCATATGGGTTAAGGCCAAGCAGATTACTGAAATGCATGTAAATAACCAAAATTTCATTAATTTCGATATATACATAACTTTTTTTAAAAAAAGGGGTGACTCCCCGGCCTCTGCATCAAAAAGATGCATACGGCCCTCTTATTAGCCAAAAAGTAGTGTCCACAAGGTGCCAAAGGTCTCAAAAATCAAAGCACAAACAGCTCACACAGAGCCAAAAAGGGGCTAAAAACACCAACTAGCCTAGAAAAGACGCCACAACCGGCTGGCTAAAAATAGATAGGAGATCAAGCTATCCTATTACATGACCGCCATCCAAACCGGTTGAATATATCCCGCGCTACCATCTCCCATCGGAAAGACCCAGTAACCAAATGCTCCCTTGCCTCCATCTGGGTGAGTAGCGACCACGAACGGATCAGTCCCGTAGTTCGGAATATGACCTGCAAAAAGTGAATACATGATATTCTGTTAAAAACCAAATCATTTCTGCAAGTCCAGATAGTCCACAGTAAAGCACAAACTCCAACCCGAATATGTCTCGCTAAGTTACGCTCAATCCCATTAAGCCATGTCCCAAATAACGCAGAAACAGAATTCGGTGGAGTGATACTAAAAGCAATGTGGATTGTCTGCCAAAGTACCTTGGCTAACGGGCAATCAAAAAAGAGATGTTTGATAGTCTCATCCCGATCACAGAAACTACACCTAGTAGGTCCTGTCCAATTACGCTTCAAGAGATTGTCCTTTGTTAAAATAACTTGTTTATGGACGAACCACATAAACACTTTTATTTTCAAAGGGACTTTGACATCCCAAACATTCTTGGACGTAGGTATGGAGTGCGAGTTAATAACATCAATATACATTGATTTAACCGTAAATACTCCAGATTTAGTCGGTTTCCAGCGTAATTCATCGGGTTGCTGTGTAAGCTGGACGTCCATCAGTCTCCTAACTAGATGGATCCATTGTTCCCAACGATTGCCCGCTAGCGTACGTCTGAACTGAATATTAAGGGGGATCGATTGAAAGACCGATGCAACGAACACCTCACTTCGTTGCACAATACGGTATAACGACGGATATTGGATAGCCAATGGTGTGTTGCCGAGCCAAGTATCTTCCCAGAAACGTGTACTCGTGCCGTTTCCAATAACAAACTTCGTCCTATTGAAGAAAGACTGTTTGACTTTCATCAAACCTTTCCAGAAAGGCGAATCGGTAGGCCTAAAAGTGACCTGGGACAAAGTTTTTGTCTGGAGGTACTTGTTGCGAAGGATTTGAGCCCACATAGAGAGCTTCCACAGCCACTTGCTAAGAAGGCATTTATTCTTCACTTCTAGATTCTCAATACCTAGCCCTCCTTGGTCTTTTGGTCTACAGATGATGTCCCATTTAACATGTCGACAAATATACATAACTAGCAAATATTAATTGTACACATGTCGACAACTATAAGTAAATATGTAATTTCTACATAGCTCCTAAGAAATTTGTCTATGCCTACAAAAACCAGTAACACATACTTATTATATAACATTTAGGTACATGATTAATGTGAAATATACATATTCAAATGTCAACAAGAAAAGGAAATATATCTAAGACGAACTTATGCTTATGAAAAAGCATCATTTTGTAACTGTAACCAAATTTGACCCAAATTTTCTATAGACAAACCAAACAAATATTCTCAACACATAGGGCTAATATAGACTACATAAATTGCATTTGTGAAATCCTAGCCCGCGCATCGAGCAGACCACTTTGCTAGTTATATATAAGTCGCTTTATATGCTTTACAGCCAACTAGCAAACATGTCCGTGCGTCACAAAGTGAGAAAAAAAAATTCACCTCTTATACACAACCTGGACGTTATCAGCAATTCCCTTGAAATCTTCATATAGTGATGTTGCGTAAAATAGTAATAGTTGGATGGTTTTTGAAGTGTACTCAAGGTGTTTTCAAAAATCTTTATGGGCACAGTTTCGAATTTTTTATGGAAATCAACATTAAGCCACTTGTTTATATAAAGCTCATATCAACATTTTAGTGTACATCGTCGTATATTGGTTGGTTATTGTGCATGATGAAAAATAGGATGACCATGTACCTATTATAACTTTTAGCATATGGTAGCTGGTAGGAACCAACATCCCCTGCCAATACTATCTTTTGTGAGAGCATCAAACTATCATATCTACTCAAGTTAAATGGGGTAGAAAATATATGTAATAGGCATTTCCAAATTACCCCATATAAAGAAGGTATTGATTAAGGTTGCACCATATACTTAATCCTGGAAATGATTAACATGCAAGAATATATCATATTTGAAATCTACACATTTTTCGGAGGGATTTTCGTGGAAGAGCGGCTCTCGCCGCCACCCCGACGCGTCAAGGAGGAGCGCCGCACGACGCCGCCCCGGCATGTCGTGAAGGAGGAGCGCCCCTCGCCGCCGGCCCGGCACATATAGAGAATTTGTCAAATCTAATATGAAAAATATAACAACGCGAAAACAAATCTAGCCGCAGGAATCCGCGGGGCACCCTAGTAGTTATTATTATTATGTGCAATGTATGTTAGCACGATGTCAGGTTGACAAGCACCCAAAGGTTTGGTTGAATACCTATGAAAACATATATATGCACAAACATTTGGTAACTAGAGAAGACAACAGGAGATGGTCTTTGTGATGTGTTATTGCTTCTCTATATACAGTTGTTGTGGGGTGCTAACCTCTCCTTCATCTTACCCCATCATATTTGCGCCACTTCCAAAATAAATTGAGGCAAAACTAGCCATGGCACCCTGCTCGATCTCTCTACCCAGACCATCCTATATATGTCTCACTTCCCATGGGAAGAGAGACGTGGAATCAATCAACAGACTTAGGGGTTGTTGGTTACTCTTATTCTCCATGTAGTAAGGAGGAACATATAGTGAGCAAATTTCCTGTCTGTATGTTAGACTGTTAGTTCATTATACCCAGGCATGGGAGGTATCAGGAGACGAGAAGGTACAACAGATCTGTCAGCTACTGCTCTGCTAGCAGTATCTTACTTAGAGGGAGCTAACTTTATAATCTCCCCTAGGTGCTATCCATAGCTCTAGTCAGCGAGGTCCAGCCGAAGGTTAAAGAGGCTGCGTAGGCTGACTTGGTCAAACATGTCAAGATGTAATGATAACTGAGAACTGTAATCGTGTTTAGAACTCCGGATTTGCCACTCATCAGGTTCCTGAAAATTTTCCGCGCGTCAATCGATTTTGCAGTGAGGCCGAAGGCGGGGTAGCGTGAGGAGCTGAGTACCTGTGTTTTGATTTTCGGCCAAAAAAATCAATTTTCGGCCGAATTCCGTCCATCTCACCTGGGCCCGGTAAATGTCTGTACCGGTCAAATTTTTCGACCCAGTTTGTACTCTTTTTGGCCCAATCCAACTTATGGAGCCTCTGCACGCTTTGCCCAATATAAAAGGATCGAACCAAACGCCCTAACCCTAGACAAATCACGATCTCCTGCTCGACATGTGTGTGCGGCGGCGGCGCTACGCCCCAGATGCGGCTCTTCCGCTCGTCACGGCCTGCCTCCCCGCTCGAGCCTGCTGCTCCTGCCCCGTTCGCGCCTTCCCGGCGACCCAGCCCCTGCTGCCGACCTGTGCGGGCTGCATGCTGCGCGCTGCGGCTGAATCCATCGGCAACTCCTCCTCAACTCTGAAGCACCTCTCCCTGTCCATGTTTCAATCTTTTTCTTTTGGAACTGATGATGATGTTGACCTGATGCACAGTTTTTAAACGTATTCTTCAGTGTTGTTCGACTACCATATTATTTCGGCCGAATTTCTGCCAATTTTTTTGTTAAATTTCATTTAAAATTCAAATTTTGGTTTTGTAATTTCGTCCGAGATTTTACCGATATTTTTAAAATGACCGAATTTCGGCCATCTCGTTTAGGAGCGAAAAAAAATGCAAACCGAAAGGCAAAACACAGCTGAGTACGACGGAATATAACAGTTCCTTTGTATGTGCATATTGACCTTCATATTTGTTGGAAATTCGCCCAAAGGTTCGTGAATTTAAAAAATGTTCACGGCTGTCTTTATAAACTGTACACACATTTTTTTTAAATCTTAAATTTCAGAACTGTTCATTGATACAAAAATAAAATATATTTACAAAGCTACCAAAAAAAAGGAAACCCAGGTACACGACAACCAAGAAAGGAAAAAGGTGAAAACAAAAAGGAGAACCTGAACGAAAAAGACTATAATAAAAAAGAAAGAAAAACAAAGAAAACCCGAACCGAAAAACAAGATAGACCAAAGAAACCCTATCGAAATTGTTAATGTGTTCGCGCCCATCGACACCCCGGCTACGTGATTTCTCGAGAAATCATTGCACAAAGCGGCGAATTAGGAAAATTGTGTATGTGTTCCCTTGTAACTGTGGGGAATAATGAACTCCACTCCACTTACAACTTTTTTATTGTTGGCCTCACCCATTTTTAGGTGGATTGCCTTTTATTTTATGTTTTATTATATTTAGTAATTATTTTTTCTCATGTGTAACTTATTCATTTGTTCTATTTTAGATTTTCTATGCATCTTAGTTCAAAAAATCCGTGTACAAATCATTCCATAAAAAACAGGAAATGTATATGACAAAATTTCTTCCTTTGCGTTAGCGCCGTTGATTTTCTCTCGAATGGCGAGAAAAATATGATGCTACCAACGTTGGATTGAACACCGGTCGTGGAAGTGGCAAAAGTAAAGGGGCTAGGCCCACGCGATAGGAGCTCGCGGCCAGGGCCTGGGCCGCAAGCTCCCACCATGGAGAAAAGATACGCTAGCTGTTGTTTGGTAGAGCTTGAGCCAAATCCTTGGTGGGGCAATGGAGTAAGTGCGACAAAATTAAGAGCTTTAGGTTGATTTTTGCTGGATTTGTTGCCCAAATACTAAGGGTATTAGATTTGTTCATGGGTTGGGGTGCAGGTTGGCTTTGGAGAAGCTCCATCATTGCCCAATGAGCGCTGCTCCACACATGACAGTGCTCAGCCGTTTCTTGCACGATCCTATTGATCTAACCATGCATGCATGGGACAAAATGAAGCAGAACCGCTAGATGAAGCATCGTCAATAGATCGGCCAGTTAGTATCGTCTGCATAGTACTTTTGTTGCCCAATGGCTTGGTCGGCAATGGGTATTTACGAAGTATTAGTGCTTCTATTTACTTTGTGCTTGCCTCTTCTTTTATCATAGCCTGTCATTTCGTGCCTCCTTAAAAAACTAAGGCAAAACACACTCTGCCCCAACCTTTCTGTCCATACCATACTATATATGCCTGACTTCCCATCATAATAGAGATGATGAAACAATTGAGGTACAAGTGTGTTCCTCTTCATCTCGACACACATCAAGCAAATTTCCATATTCAATCGCTTGTCGATTCATTACCTAGGAACGAGAGGTATCAGGATGCCACAAGGTGAAGAATTTTGCCTTTAGCGAAGACATGATGTGAGATTTTGGAATAACTTGTGACGTTAGTTAGCTATGAAGGTGTGACATTCCCATGAATTAGACGCAATATAAGGAGCTTGGGTATTCATTGGCAAATTGCAAAGGCATGATGGCTCAGGTTAAGATAATGCAGGGATGGTCACTGCTTAAGAGTTACCTGGGGAGCTCTGTAGGACTGGAGATAATATGCCCATTTACCGGGCAAATCCTTGTCGGAGGTTACACGTCCCACTTTCATGTATTAACACACCAAATGATAGTACGTGTGGTAGATGGTAGTAATACAAGCTCCACAGTCAGAAATATGCTAGGAAGAGATGCATCCAGTAGTTTTGTCCAGTTAATCATCCAAAGATCATCTGGCCTTTAACCCTTGCAGGTAATCCAAAGACTATTTGTGTTGTTATACCTTTATTTGAGTCCGATACAAGATAGACTGGTCTGTAGATGCATGCATGAGCTTGCTTGCGACTAAGATATACTCCCTCCGTTCCAAATTACTTGTCGTCGTTTTAGTTCAAATTTGAACTAAAACGACGACAAGTAATTTGGAACGGAGGGAGTAGTAAAAAAGGCAAGCAGTATGTACATTGAAGTGCTCAAGTATTTGCTGACGAGACCGTTAACACTATCAGGTACGGAAAGAAAAAGGGAGCACGTACGTATACACGCGCCCATATGGGTCACAACTGTGGGAGCACGTTGTTGCTAAATTGAAACTCATGTAGCTACAGTGAGAAAAATGGTGAAAACCAGCTGCTGGTTGGAAGCGGGGGCATGATTACAACACAATTAATCCCCATGATCACATTTACACGAGCATCCGTTTTAATGGAAATCCCCATGATCGGATTTATCAGTTGATGGCGTGTGCTAAGAAAGAGGGTTCTCCGTTTGTGCACCTGCATGCATGTGACGTCCATTTGGCCAGTGATGCGTCTACGGACGTGTATGTACTACTCCTGTTAATGGAAAAAAAAAATAGGCTCCAACGTAATGACTGTTACAGTTCTCAATTGCGTGGTAAGTGTATCGATTATACATGTGACGTCCGTGAGTTATTGTGAAAACCTTGTAGGCAGAAGGTATTTTCATCAGACCATCACAAAGCGTGCGACAACAAACATATTTCTGAATGATTTTGGCACCTTTCCTTTTACACGATGGAGAGTTCTCATGGATGAACAGGCTGACATGATGGGGATAAAGAAACGTAAATTATGTGTCCTGGGGACCAAGCAAACAATCATAAATTTTCATATGTGAGAAAATATGACATAACAATGCAGATTTAATAGAGCGCTTAGACTCAAAATCTTCTAAGCATACAAGAATGACAATGAGTTCTCATGTTATTTGACTCGAATTCGCACCTCAAACATGACTTAACGTGTGCCAGTTCAAGAATGTTCATTTCGTCAGATATTATGTAAATACATCAATTCAAAGACTAAGATGAGACAGTGGTGAATCAAACAGATGGTTCTTCGAGGCTTCAGTTTTTCTCTACATATTGCTAGATAACCATGTTAATTATCATGTATGAGTCATGCAAGAGTTCACTCAAAAACAAATCACCGATTGTGTTGGATCTTAAGAAACGGCACACATGCCACCTTTGTGCATTACGGTGTCACCCATTCTGAAGTATTGGACTAATGAGTATAGAGATGACCGGAGAAAGTAACAAAGAGAAAGAATAGCCTCTGATGTAGTCTACCCGGAGGAAGAAGTAGTTTAAAAAGAGGTGGTTGTGTGAAAACAAGCGATTTGGTAGTCAAAGAGAGCCGAATTCCACAAAGTAGATCAAGAGGACCGATAACCTATGACCGTCTTGCACGTCGTGGCCTCAACCATCAAAAGTTGCATGTCCATGCTGCAGTGATGGGTTGGAAATAATGCAACATCTTATGGTGGACTGCGCGCTTGTGCGGGATGTCTGGAGTGTCGTCTGTCGGGCGTTAGGCAAGCAGGAGTGAACCCCAGACAGAAACCAAGCACTCTCGGAGTGGTGCCAGGACAAGATTGCGACCGGCCGGCCGGAATAAGAAGGATGCGCGCGCAATTATCATCTTGATCTTGTGGGAGCTTTGGAAGCATCGGAACTCGATTGTGTTTGACTAAGAGACGCCCTCTAGAGACCGCATTTTGGCGAGAGAAGAGGGTGTTCTTGGAAATTAGCAGGATTGCTTAGAGAAGAGGTGGGTGCCTTCCTTGGTGCGTTGACAAGTGGGCTCTCACGAGTAGATACGACTTGAGCTAGAAGAGTTTTGGGTGGAGTTGGGTTCATGTAATAGTAACTCTAACGCGGAGGGGTTCTCCCCATCTTCTTCTTTAATATAAAATACACACACTCGTGCATATTCGAGAAAAAATATATAACAGTCCAAGAGTAGATAAGTGTGATAGTTGAAATTCATGCCGTTAGGGGTTAATTGCTACTCTCGTGGCATACTCACACAATTGACTACTTCGCAACCTCTATTGCCATGATACCTCCCATGCCTAGCATACTAAAGTAAAAAAGAGACCGAATAGAGCAATACTCTCTATCCGATCCACTGAATTACACCGAAGGGAAGAGGACCAAGAAGCTCCCAAAACCTCTATTGGTTCACGGTTTCTATTACGGTGGGAGGTGGTGCATACATGGGATGGGATGGATAGAGACACCCAACAGGGTGCTAGGGTTAATTCCACCTCAATTGATTTCGCAAAAATGTAAAATAATGGGCTACTATAATGCAGAGGGTTAGTGCCTGATGAGAGCAGGAGTAAACAACGAAGATCTGTACTTCACTAATACCCATTTCTTACCATTTATTAATGGTTTTTAACAATATTTGTGTCCATATATGTTTTTCTACAATTAGGTATGGACTGTGATATTTGGCACATGTGTGCCATATAAGCAAAACTGCCACACCTCTACTTCATTCACTTTAAATACATGCATACATTAGCATTTTTCTTTTTTCACGTGCATTTCTCTTTCTAACTATATGCATACACTAAAGGACAAAAAGCTGATGTCATTCTAGATTCTCTTTATTCCAAAATTTTAAAATGTTTTGTAGCTCAAACTATTGGTCCGATGTAAAAAAACGTTTCTACATAAAAGATTCGTCGCGA
The DNA here is from genome assembly GCF_003073215.2 of Triticum urartu. Classification (NCBI taxonomy): domain Eukaryota; kingdom Viridiplantae; phylum Streptophyta; class Magnoliopsida; order Poales; family Poaceae; genus Triticum; species Triticum urartu. The sequence goes on along the minus strand of NC_053028.1, from coordinate 633,045,495 downwards.
CGAGATCTTCGAAACTAGATCCCATGTTGGCATGTTCCGATGACTTTTTTTCAGCCAAAATTTATCACACCTAGGCTACATAAGTTACCATGCCCATTATATGCAAGTTATCGTGTTATTTCCACATAAGTTATCGAAGGCATAAAAATGGTTCACCGACCCTGCAGTTCATATATTACCATGCTTTATTCATATAAGTTATTGGGCCTGCGGTTATTATATTACCATGTTGTTTTTAGGTCTACGGTTCGTATATTACCATGGTGTTTTTATATAAGTTACCGGGGGGGTATGTTTCTAACATTTTTTTCTACTTGATCAAGATTACCGTGGTGTTTGTACGTAGGTATGTGATGCGTATGTAATCATGCTATTTACACAAAATTTACGGGGGTATGTTTTCAACAATTTCCCCACCGAGTCAAATATTACCAAGATATTTGTATGTAAATTATCAGGTATGCGGTGTGTATATTACTATGCTATTTACACAGAAGTTACTGGGGTATCTTTTCAACAATTTTTTTTCTCCAGATCAAATTTACCGTGGTGTTTGGACCTAAATTATCAAGGTTGTGGTGCGTAATTTCTATGCTATTTACAAACAAAAAGTTATCATGTGTATTTTTCGACCACTTTTTACTACTTTTCCCCAAATCAAGACTATTACCGTGCTATTTACACATAAGTTCCCGAGGTATATTTTCAACAACTTCATCCACTCGAATCAAACTTATCATAGTATTTGGACGTAAGTTATCGGATTTTGCGGTTCATATATAATAGTGCTATTTTCACTTAAGTTATAGCGGGTATGTTTTTCGAAAACTTTTTTGCTCTTTAGTCAAAGTTACCGTGGTGTTTGTACGTAAGTTATCGGGTATATGATTCGTATATTACCGTTCTATTTTCACGTGAGTTATCGAGGTATATTTTTCAACAATTTTCCCCTCTTTGGACAAAGTTACCATGGTGTTTGCACCCAAATTATCAAGTCGGTGTTTCCTATTTTACCAAGCTACTCACACAGAAGTTACTGGGAGTACATTTGTCAATAACATTTTTCCCTTGGTCAATTTTACAGCGATGTTTTTACGTAAATTATCATGTACATGGTTCATATATTATCATGTTATTTTCACGTAAAGTTATTGGGTTTATTTTTTAACAACTCCCCTCCTTGTTTAATTTTATCGCGGTGTTTGTACTTAAGTTATCATGTCTACAAAATGTATATTACCATAGTATTTACAGAAAAAGTTACCAGGGTTGTGTTTTCAGTAACTTTTTTGCCGGATCAAAAGTTACCACGGTGCTTGTATGTAAAATATCAGTTATGCGGTACTTATATTACCGTGTTATTTATACAAAAATTATCGGGGTATGTTTTCAATAACTCCCTCCACCCTACGCTATTAAAGTTACCATGATGTTTATATGCAAGTTATAAAGTCTGCGGAGCGTAAATTATGATGTTATTTACACGTAAGTTAGTGACGTTATCTTTTTCAATAATTTTTTTCCGGGCCAAAGTTACCATGGGATTTGTCTTTAAATTATCGGGTCTGCGGTACATATATGACCATGCTATTTACACTTAAAAACATTTCTCAATTAAGAAACATACACAAAATGTTATCACGGTGTTTCTATGTAAGTTATCAAATCTGCAATGCATAAATTTTTTTGAGGGTTGTAATGCATAAATTACCATGTGAAAAACGATGTGAAAAGTGAACACCCATTAGTCACCTAATTGCTTTTTCAATTTTTGTTGTCGATATTACGGTGTCAACCTCAAGAATTAAAAAGGAGTAGTCAATCTTTCAAAAATAGGAAACAAAAATTACGGTGTGACTGAAAAAAATTATTCACACTAGGAAATAGCATCAATTTCCACGCGGTGAAAATTGATCTCAACTTCAAACTGGTACCAATATTGCCGTGTATCTAGCCAAGAAATAACTAAGTTACCACACCACACAACACAGACGCAACAATCCCTAATATTATTTGTCCTATCTGGACCGAGATCTAGTAACTTGCCTCTAGCAAGTCGTGTTGTAACATGCCCTCTTTTATCTGACATCCAATATAGATCCAATGCACGAGATTGTTCGAAAACAAAATAGCGCACACCTATGGACTTAGCGGAAGCAAGAAAACAACCACAACATGGGACTTGAACGTCTCCTGATTTCTGACTTTTACAAGTGCTAGTACAGGAATAACGAACAACAGCAAAGCACTAGAATATCTCAAATTGCAGATTTTCACAACACACTTGCACATTTAATAGCAAGAAACGGCACCATCCAAGCATTGGACCCTCTTTAAAGTGCATATTGTGTACAACATAACAGCAACAACAAAGCACTGGAACTTATCCAAACTGCATTTTTAGAGCCTCACTTATAGGCTTAACAAGAACACAAGAAACGATTTATAACACTGAAATTCTAGCACATAACAGCAGCAACAAAGCACCGGAACCTCTCCAAATTGAACATTTTTGTAGTACTTAACACTGAAATTCTAGCACATAACACTGGAAAATGTGTAGAACTAACATAGTTTTTTTGTACCAACAAGTGGTACAACTGAACAATAAATTGAAATACTGAATATACCAGGCTAGTCTATCTGTACACTTTGTAAGTTTGTAGCAGTACCAGATATGAATAGGCTAGAGTTTCTTGTAAGAAATGAACAAAAAAGTTGCAAAGAAGCAACAATAGTATTGGCATCTCTTGACAATACATTTCCCTTCAGGTTTTCTTACGAGACAACTGAACTGAATGAGCAAGGGACACACAACACACTCCTGCGATGCGGTGGCGCCGGGTCTCGTCCATTCTCTACAGCGACGCAGCAGGCTCCTCACTCTGCTTGGATCCAGCAACCTTCGGAACTCCATTTTTTGGTCAACTGAGCTTGTTTACACCTCCCAACTACATAATTTATTGGAGCCTCACACCCCCTAGTCCGGCCCTGGAGGAGGTGTTGCAATCGTGGGCTTCGAGGATGAGGACTAGGCAGCGGCGGACGCCAGGGAGGCGCCAGAGGTCGCGACCGTTGGGGCGGAGGGGGTCGAGTGGATGGGTTGTGTTTCCGGCGACAGCTTGCTCGGATCCATGGGCGGCGCCATGGGAGCTCCCGTGAGCAGAAAGAAAGAGATGATAGAGAGGGAGGAAGGAAGGAAGATGAAGGGAAAAGGAGGGAGCAAGGGGCGGCACTGCGGTTTGGCTTGTCGGCGTCGGCTCGCTGGAGGAGGATGCGGCGAGGAGGGCTCGGACTTGGCGGCAGGGAGGAGGAATCAGAGGAAGACACCATCGGTTGGGGACTTGGTGCGGGGGAGGAATACGGGAGGAAGACTTATGCGTGCGATGCCGATCGAAGGGACACCAAGTGGTGTGGCAGTTTTGCAATCGGGCACAGGGTTGCCAAATACATATTTCGATTAGGTATTAAACCAACATGCTTTTCAATATCGTATCAGCTGGAAGATAGTACACATAAAACATGTCCTCTTGCACCATTGAGGTAGTAGAACAATTGTTAAAGGGACAGGGTACTTTACGATAATGGGCAATCTTATTAATGTATCAACTTGATGCAAATATGTAAAGTCGGCCTCTACAACAAGACAATGACAAAACACTGAGGCTGTACACAACAAACTACCAAAAAAATGTAAGCAAAGAATGTAAAAACAAGAAGAGAAATCAAGACAACCATCCGCTTCAAATAAGGCACCACTCCTCTTTGCTTCATGGGATACTAGACAATGCACAACCTACATGAAGAGGGAAATGGCCGAAACTATCTTGGGAAGCAGAGGCACAAGATCTCCATGACCAAGAAGTCTAACACAAACTGTAACAACATGACTTTTGCTAGCCTGATTCGTGCTTAGTTCGGTGGTATTCTTTTACTTTGGACTTCTTCGTGAGATATTTAGATCTTGAGATCGTAGATAAAATTCAGCATGACATGTTTGCTTCCCACCCCAAGGTAATATACCCTTCCATGATTGATGCCCCTGGTCCCACTTGGATGGATGTTATCGAGAGATATTAGGTGATACCACCATTTACATAATCCCAATTTGAAAAAACAAATCACATTTAAATGCTTGAAAAAATCTTATTTTTTTCGTGAATGTTGTCATGTGTATAACCCCTACAAAATTCAGATCCGAATTCGGAGCACGCGTTGAGAAACAAAAAAGAGAAAAATCCAAATGTGAATAGCATCATTTTTAACACTATTAATGTTTTATCTTCTCTTACATTGACCTTAATTACATTGTTGGAATAGTATTTACTACTGAGCATATAGTTCATGTGCTTTCGTAAAAAAACTTAAAAACACAATGCACACGCAAGCACTTGCTATCGATGGGAACATCGCCTACCACTGAAAGAATATTTCACCTTTATGAGACATATAGGTGTCAAACCTATGGTTTGATCCCTGATGGGTTGGGGTACAACCACCCTCATAAGCTTCCAACCCAAGTTTGGTTTTCATTTCGTATATATTTACTGCTAGATTATTTATGGGAAAATTGGCACGGCTCATCGTAACACGATGAATGCCTGGTTTTCGAAGAGGTCTATTTTTGAGCCTAACATCACGCCATCTCCGTTGGTAGACCAATTTTCTTGCTTATCATCTCTCTTCTAAGCTCACTTGGGTAGAAGCACTGATACATGTATATTCCCTTTATCAAAATTTAGCTTCCCGACTTCCGTTCTATAAAAACTTGGCTTGGGTTCTATGTACAACAGCCACCTCCATCTATGCAGATTCTGGTAGAATGCTATTATCTCGACATGTCATGTCATAAGAAGCATATTGCAACTTTGGTAATGCTTCTCACTTGAGAGATTTGGAATGAGCAAAATGCCAGAAGGTCACACTATGGCTCCCATTTTGGGTTCCTTCTCTAGGATGGAAAATATATGTGTTATCTTCGGAGATTCACACTATGGATGTGGAGGTGTTGTTATGGACCCACGTGTTCGTTGGCAGCATTCCATTTGGTGGGTGTGGGGGTGTCACGCCCTACCTTCTTTCAGGTTGAGAGACTGTATTAGGGACTTCTGGGTGGTCGAGATTCAACAACTTGTATTGTCCGAGACCATATTGTATTGTCGTCAAGCAAAGATGCACTAGTGAGTACATGGGTTGAAGATGATGACTATGGGGATTGCACTACTTGTGCTTCGTTTTATTTATCAGATGTACCATGTTGACTGTGTGAATTCTCGATACTTTGTCATCATGTCGCTGTGAAGCCCAAGTTTACTTATTGTGTCATAGCTTAATGCAATAATAAAATTTCACATTATCGAATATATCCTTGCTTTAAAAATGGTCTACCATATTTATGGCGCAAGAGGACATGGTTATTATTTTTATATATAATATCTTTAAGCTCATGTGATATAAGATCGGGAAGCACCCAAAGGCATGGTTGAAGACTGAACTCCACGAGAACATATATACACAAAATGTTTGGTACTTGAGAAGAGATAAGAGATGTGTATTTATGAACTGTGGATGCTTCTTTATTTACTCTTTACCTCGTGGGGTGCCAACCTCTCCTTTTGTATTTATGCATCATTTTTGTGCTTTTCTAAAATCAAATTGAGGCGGAACTACCCCTAGTGTCCCGCTCAATCTCTCTGCCAGTCTTCCCTATATATGCCTCATTTCCTATCGTAAGAGAGCTGAGGAATCTATTCAGGGTTAGGGTCGCTAGGTCGAGCAAATTGCCTATTCGTTTTCTTGTTAGTTCCTTAATTTAGGCAGGAGAGGTATCGGGATGCGAGAAGGTGTATCACTAGCCCTTGCACGAAGAGAGGCAAACGATTTTTGTAAACTCATAATGTGGTTCTGATTCGTTGACTTTGCAGAGCAAAGGCATAGTTGCAATAGCCTGACTTTATCCACAGAGTCGCCAGATTTAAAACGAACAACCCAGATCAATTTTACTTGTACACGAAGTACTTAACGTACTATTTTGTCTTGTAACACACTACTGTTGACATGTATTGTAACATCTAGTCTGAACCGTTGGCCTTAAATCTGATGATTCACATAGAGCAAAGTCAGCAACACCGTTATCATTGCTGACGTAGATTCTCAAAGTCAGCTCATCCAAAGCGTTCATAATGACTTTGTTTGCTTACTCTTGTGATTTGTGATGCTACCTTATATGTTCTTTTCATGTGCTCCGCATAGAACATGAAAAGAGGTTCACGAGTGTAGTGGGATTACACAACTGAGAATCTGTCCCTTGCATCATCTAACAATCTTGCGGACGTCAACCCATCCACAGAGAAGACGTTCAGGAGTAACAACAAATACCTTTGTTTCCATGTTACTTTGGTAATCTCTTCCTATTTTCTTTCCAAGAAAACCTTGTGCATATCGCCAGGGCATACCAATTGTACTTCTTCTGTTTCGTTTTATTTATTAGATGTTGCGTTTGTTAACATGTTGACTGTGTGCATTCTCGATACTCTGTCATCACGTCACTGTGAAGTCCAGGTTTACTTATTGTGTCATAGCTTACTGCATTAATTAAATTTCACATTATCAAATAATATATCATCACTTTAAAAATGTTATACCACCATTATGACACAAGAGGACATGGTATACTAAGCTCATGTGATATCAGATTGAGAAGCACCCAAAGGCATGGTTCGAGACTGAACTCCATGAGAACACACACACACACACACACACAAGCCTTTGGTAACTTGAGAAGAATGATAAGAGATGTGTATTTATGAAGAGAGGATGCTTGTCTATTTACTCCTTCCTTCATGGGGTGCCAACCTCTCCTTCTATACTTATGCATCAATTTTGTGCTCTTCTAAAATCAGATTGAGGCGGAACTACCCCTAGTGTTCCCCTCTCTCTCTCTCTACCCTATATATGCCTCACTTCCTATTGTAAGAGAGATGAGGAATCGATTGAGGTTTAGGGTCGCTAGGTCGAGCAAATTGCCTATTCATTTTCTTGTTAGTTCCTTACCTTAGGCAAGAGAGGTATCGGGATGCGAGAAGGCGTATAACTAGCCCTTGCACGAAGAAAGGCAAGATATTTTTGTAAATTCATAATGTGGTTTAGATTCGTTGACTTTGGAGAGCAAAGGCACCGGTTGCAGTAGCCTGACTTCTTTTTTGAGCATCAGTACAGACACAAGCGCTCGTACACACGCGCATACACTCACCCCTATGAACGCACGCATGCACACCCTACCCCTATGAGCACCTCTGAGAGACTGAGCCGGCATATCATCTTGAGATTTACGAAGTCACCATAGGCGCCTCGTCGTCGACGGGAACGTCTCCTCTCACTGAAAGCGCATCGCCGGAAATCCTAAAATAAATCCAGAAATAATGCGAGCACCAGGATTTGACACTACTAGGAAAAGGGCTATTAATGGCGCACCAGTTTTGCCTACTAATGGCGCACTACTGGTACGCCATTAGTATCACGCCACTAGTATTTCTTACTAATGGCGCACCGCCGGTGTGCCATTAGTATCTGGTATACTAATGGCGCATCGCGCAGTGCACCATTAGTATAGAACACCATGCGCCATTAGTATCTGGCATACTAATGGTGCACTGTTGGGTGATGCGCCATTAGTATGAATATTAGGGTTTTTTTACTTTTCAGAATTTTGCACAGGTTACAAAATATATTATTGGACAGAATATAGACAGCATCCCACAGCAAGAGCAGATTCATCGAATACAATAAAAGATTAGTCTTCGAATACAATTCATCATATTAGTCTTTGAATTCAAAAGACCGAACAAAGATAGAATATTACAAGTCTCGAGACCGCGAGTAGCGAGTTTGTCGAAAGTAATACTAATCCTAACAAGTCCTACTAATTATCATCATACAATTTCTACTCGTTATTAATAACAAGTCATACGAATATCATCTTGATAGTCATCGAACTAACCCTACTTAATTGTTCTTAGCACATGATCATCAGTATTAGGCAGGACCAAATACCCTATTTAAAATAAAATAGCATAAAACAATATAGACCCTAACTCTCTATTATGGAGAATGGAGAACATCCTGTCTCCAATTCTTGCGCTTCGCTTCCTTTTGCTTTCAAGAACCTCCTTACGACTGTCCATACATTTTTTCCATCCTTTGATTTTCATGTCTCCACTTCTTTTAGAAATCTCGTATGGACAGTTGAGATTCATAGGATGACCTGGCTGTATGTTCAAAACATTAAGACTACCTTTCTTATACATCAAATGAGGCACACAATTCTCTGGGATTATCTGTTGAAAAACATAGTAATAACTTCATAGTTAGCAATGATGTACTAGTTTTAGAAGTATGCAAAAGATGCACGGATGTCGTAATAGTAAAAATCTTACCAGGGTATCTCCATGGTAGTTACCGTAGTTGAACATATGCACTTGTGGCACGTATTTACCATAATGTTGAGGAGTTTGATTATGGATATTGTAATTCTCAATGTCAATACAAAATCCGACCAGATGATTTTTCTCCTTATAAGTTGTTAATTCGGAGCCATCGGTGTAGTGGGTTTTGTCTACCATCTCCCGCACATTCTTTGAACAATAAAAATAAGCTGTCAACTATTTTGAAATAAACAATATAAATTAGCTAATAACTATGTTTCAGAAACTCACATAGCGGTAGAACTGGAGGCGTATCAACAAGGACCCAAATGTCCATATTGTCTTGGTCGATGTCAGGATTACCAAGATCCATGGTGATAAGCATACCCTCATCAAAACCATACATCTTGCAAAATGCTTCCCAATTTTTGCAACCAAAATGGGTTACGCTTTCAGAATTATATAGATTTACTTCAAAGTCCACATCGTGATGAGTCCTTAGGTGAATTTTTTTTGTTTCAGAAATTTCATGGTCTTCAAAATCCATCCTCTCCAAGACATAGCGTCTTGCATGGCATGGGATAAGCTATACTCGAATTGTAAAAGATGAAAATTACACGTTGAAATAGTTGAAGTCATGCTTAATTATGAAAATAACACTTGTCGTCGTTGTGTACCGTTTCAACTTCGAAGGTCTCCTCGAGCTTAATGCTGAAGCGCCGATCATCGTCCAGGTGAGGCATGTCGCACAGACCTCGATCGTCATGGCACCAGTAGCACTCCCCCGGGAGACTTTCGTCGTCCGATGATGATGACGACATATCCTACGTTCATAATTCAAAACTACATCATTTAGGGTTTGTCGACACCGACGCATCCTAAAAGCTAAGCTTTTATCATTTAGGGTTTGTCGACGCTGAGGCACCCTAAAAGCCTAAGATTTCATCATTTAGGTTCTTATCGACACCGAGGCACCCTAAAAGCCAAGGTTTTATCATTTAGGGTTTGTCGACGTCGAGGCACCCTAAAAGCCTAATCTTTCATCAGTTAGGATCTTATTGACACCGAGGCACCCTAAAACCTATGGTTTAATGCAGCAAGAACAAAGGGGTAGTTGATCCTACTTAACTAAGTACTAAGATACCCCGGCCCATGCATTAGTCGCAAGTACCCCATATGTCCTATTTTTAGCGAAGTCATGCTAAAATTCACGAAAAATTTCAGCATGACCTTTGCTGAAAATAGAACATATGGAGTACGCGAATTTGCCGGAACGGAAGTTAATCGACATTCCGGCAAACTCAAGGGCCTCTCGGGGTACCTGCAAATTCATCACGACACAATGGTCGGAGACAAAACCCAGCAAACTAGCAAGATGATCACCATCTTTGCAAGTCATTACTTGTCAAATACAGAAGAAGGAACAATTTATTTATGACATAGTTGGCCCATACAGAAGAAGCAACACCCTGCACTAGCCTAAAAACAAGTGAATTTTCACCCATATAAGAACAACTTTATAAAATCAGAGAAGTTGCTATGTTTTTTCTACTGCTAGGAAAAACATCACTCATTGGAAATGAAAATCTCAGTACCAGCATTTTGAACTTTGAAATGAAATACAGTAGTAGTATTAGTAGTATATGGAGTAGTATCTTGTCTAGTAGTAGTATTAGTTGTATATGGAGTAGCAAGTTTTGCCTCAGAGACCGCAAAAGCTATGTTTTTTCTCAATTCAGATAGCTAAGTGGAAAACCACGTCAAGTTCTGTTTTAATACTCTATTTCTCAATGCATGCAATTGGTTTCATAGCTTTGTGTTACTGTACAGACCTATTTAACCCTAGGCACTTTGCATATACAAGCTATATAGTCTGAAATCAAATGCATACAGCTGAGACAAGCATCGACCATAGCACTCCACAGCCATGAACTTGTACAGAGGGGGGGAGAGGTGAGACAAGTGGTCACCTTGGTGACAGGGGAACCAAATCCAAACAAGTCGAACCCACAGCATCAGCTTCTCTGTATCCAAGTTGAACCAAGTCCTTCCTTCACACAACACAACAGCACAACACAGCTATAGATGAGAACGCGTCAGAGATTGGAGGAGATGAAGAAGAAAATCAGCAAGAGACAACCGGAAAAGGGATTCGTACCATGTTCTCCTGCTGGACAGCGGGGAGGTCGCGGGCCTCCTCTCCTACTGGACGTGGGGCCTCCTCTCCTGGTGGACGTGGGGCGGCTTCGTTTCTAGGGTTTCGAGGGGGGGGGGGGGCTCGGGGGGGGGCGGCGCTCGAGGGGGAGGAAGGGGAGAGGGAGGCGGCGGCGGCGCGTGGGCGACTACGGCGCAGTGGGTCGGGGCAGCGGCGGCGGCGGCGCGGTGGAGGGAGGGCCGAGGGAGGGAGCGGCGCGGTGGAGGGAGAGGGACGAATCGAAGTAGTCTGGCGAGAGGGAGGGGGAAGGAGCGGCGCGATGGTGATGGATGGGGGAAGATTACTAATGGCGCACCCTCAGGTGGTGCACCATTATAATGTTTTTTTTTCATAGCAATGGCGCACCAGCGCGACAATGCGCCATAAGTATTCTTTTTTTTAGATAGCAATGGCGCACCAGCCACCCGTGCGCCATAAGTAAGAATTTTTTTAATTATTTTTTAAAAAAATGAATATGAATATGAAACAGTAATATTTTTTATAAAAACAGTAATAATTGTTGTTTAACAACAATTGTAGTCTACACTTTTTTTATTATTTTTTAGAAAATGAATATGAATATGAATATGAAACAGTAATATTTTTTTTATAAAAACAGTAATAATTTTTGTTTAACAACAATTGTAGTCTATACTTTTTTGTTATTATTATTTTAAAAATGAATATGAATATGAAATAGTAATATTTTTTTATAAAAACAGTAATAATTTTTTTAAAAATATCATCATATTTGTTATTTGAAAATATCATCGGCGGCGGTGGTGGAGCGGGGAAGGGTGCGGGGGCTGCTTGTCGGTGGCGGTGGAGCGGGGAAGGGTGCGGGGGGTGCTCGTCGGCGGCGGTGGAGCGAGGGGAGGGTGCGGGGGGTGCTCGTCGGGTCATTAGCAGTTTTGCAAAAAAAGTATATATATATATATATATATATATATATATATATATATATATATATACTAATGGCATACCGTGGCAGAGTGCGCCATTACTAGTTTAAACTAGTAATGGCGCATTTTGCAACGGTGCGCCATTAGTAGTTTTACAAAAAAACAGAATAAAAAAATACAGTAGTGGCGCACTCCATGATTGGTGCGCCATTACTAGTTAGAACTACTAATGGCGCACTTTGCCCGGATGCGCCATTAGTATGTTTGTAAAAATGAAAAAAAAAATGTTATTTGTGGCGCACCTTGTGCCCGGTGCGCCATTAGTGTCTTCCACACTAATGGCGCATCGTCACATGGTGCGCCATTAGTATATAGTAGTGGCGCACCACTTCTCTGGTGCGCCATTAGTGTCAATTTCATCTATAACCCTTTTCCTAGTAGTGTGAACCCTGGTGGGTTGGGAATATCACTGTCCACCTAACCAACTCAACCACATGTTGATTCGCGCAGTAGCCTGACTTTATCCACATACTCGGCAGATTAAAAACGAACAACCTAGATCAAATTTACTTGTACCCGGAGTACTTAGCGTACCATTCTGTCCAGTAACACACTACCGTTGACATGTACCGCAACATTTAATCTGAACCGTTTGCTTTAAATCTGATGACTCGCATAGAGCAAAGTCAGTTATCATTGCTGACGTAGCTTCTAAGACGTTATACTTTGGTGATCTCTTTCTATCTTCTTTCCAAGAAAACCTTGTGCAGATCGCAAGGCCGGCCGTATGTCGTGTCGGCCGCTGTCTCGCTCATCACCGCCGGATCGCGCCGTGTGCCGACTTGCCGACCTATCAGACGAACGTGCATGTACTTTGTCATGGCCCCTCTCGGCAGAGGAACCGACGAGGGAGGGGAGATCGGGGAGCCAGCTAGCTCGTGGGCTCCAGCTGCTCGAACTCGACCCCCTCCTTGTTCAAGCAGGGCCGGCCACTCGTACCCCTGCTGGCCGCAAGACTCCTTCATCCACAGCCAATGGGGGCACGGGACACAATTCTTGATCGTTTCTGTTATCCACTTCTCTGTTTCGCTAGTGGACCATCAGCGCTATCGTGTAGCCTCCACGTAGACGCAGTTGAAGCGTTGAAGGTTCTTAATGCTAAGTCATTTAGTCACTGCAGGTGGCCATTGCTAAGAAGCTGAACGGCTGAAGAAATCTTGAGTACGGTTGCTAAAGACCAGTCCTAAGTTTGGGCCATGGATGGACTTGTGGAAAATATAGAACCTACAATGTTCATTGTATTGATTTGACCCTTGTATAGGGTATATATAAAAATGCATGTGAGAGAGACCTAGAGTAGAAGGCAAGTCATATATGATTTAATATATTCTATCTTTAACTCCTATCTCTATCTTAAACACAATATACTTCTAACAGGAATCTGCAGCTAAGGGTGACCTCGGTTTTGTCTGCACATACAGACGTCGTCATCGTCTTGGTTTTGTTATCTGAACAAGTACGCGCTTGCGTGCATGTGCAGATGTGCTTGTGTTTGGTTCCACGGCCATGGCTGCCACGGTTTCCTCGCTCATGCGTTTGCCTAAGATTTGGCCCTCCGTCCATCGGTGTTGTTCGAGGAGCAATAGGTTGTACTGATGCTCCTTCTTTTAAACCTGCCAGAACAGCGACATAGGTGTGGGCACCGGCTGCTCCTCCGCTATGACGGCGTTGAAGTGCGCCATGGAGCAGGCACGGGCTGTAGGCATGAAGTCATCGGCAGAGCCAATCTCCCACTTCTAAAATTTTGAGTTGTGGTGAGTTCACTCATCAAAAATAGTAACATGCATTTGCATTGAATTGTATCTTGTATCATGTGGTATTGGCCTATATGATGATAATGTGACCCTCCCTCGGACCAAGCCACAACATAACCCTTTCTTTGTTGATTGACATGTAAAAGAAACAAAATGAACAAGCGCCCTGCCACGGCAAGTATAAACACAGCGGACAACGGCGAACTCACATACATATACTCGGTTGGCACACAAAAAGCCTAGCAGTAAGGGCATCTCCAGCCGCGCCCCCAGGAAGGCCACCCCAGGCGTTTTTTTTGCGCCGGCGCCGAAAAAACGGCTCAGTCGCGCCCCCAGGAGCCCGATTTTCGCCGGCCTGGACCGAAAACAGCGTTGGCGGACCCTGGCCGAACCCGGCGCGCTGGGGGGCGCCCGGAGGCGTCGGGGCGAACTGTTTTGGCGCGAAAAAGCCGCGGGCCAGCCGCGTCAGGGACACGGCGGCTCGTCTTCCCCCAACTGCCTCGGTTCCCACGGGGAATCAATGGCAAGGCTGCACGTCACGGGACGGTGCGCCGACGCCTCCCCTCCCTCGCACGCGTACACACGGGCGCGGAGCGGCTATAAAAGCCGGCGGTCTCTCAGTCGCATATGCCCACACCAGACTCGCCCCTCGCCGCCGCCCAGCGCCTCTCTCTCTCCGTCTCCGTCTTCCTCTTCCGAGCGCCACCGGCAGCCCCTCTCTCTCCCTCTCTACCACCGCCGAGCCCGTCGCCATGGCAGAGCGCTTCCCCGGAGACGAGGCGGCGGCGAACGGCTTCGGTCGCCGTTCACTTCGCGAACAGGAGTCCTGGCTCCTGTTCCAGGCGAACATCCCGGCGCCGTCGGACATGCGCGCCGGGCCGACGGGGTGGCGGCTCAGCGACGGGGGAGTGCCCGTTCCCCTGTTACCCGACGCCGTGGCGAAGCCCAGGTACTTCGCCGAGGAGGTCGAGGTCGCGCGCGCCTCCCTGACCGACGACGAGCGCTCCCTCCCGCAATACGCCGCCGGCAATCACGCGGCTTGGGCGGCGTACTTCCAGCGCCGCCAGCAGCAGCGCCTGGCCTCCACCAACGGCGCGTCGGTGGTCGGCGGCGTGAAGAACAGCGAGGGGCGCCACCTGTGGTGGGGCGTCCCCGGCCGCACGCTGGATGGCGTGCTGGCATACCTCGACGGCGGCAACAACCCGCCGTTGACCTATCCTGCGACGGGGACCGCCCCGTCGCAACACCGACGCGCATGGGCGCCAAGGAGGTTAGCCTCCTTCTCGTCTTCCTCCTCTCGCGCATCTTCCCACTCCTCCGATTCTCCGGCGCTTCTCGGCATCAAGGCCAAGCCCGCGGCGGAGACGCCAATCAGTCGGCGCACTCGCAGCGTCGGCATCGTCATCAACGAGGGCGGCCGGCGCGCCGCCTCCTCGTCGGCTCCTCCGCGCTTCGTCAAGCCAAAGATGGAGCCGGGGCTGGCGCCGGTGAAGACGGAGCCGGGGCTGGCGCCGGTGAAGGCGGAGTTCGACGACGACGACGCGGCCCTAGAATGGGCGCGCCAGGACTCCATTGCGATGGAGAAGGCGCGCCGGGAGAAGGAGAAGGAGCGCCAGCGCGCCGCCCTGCGCCGCTTTAAGGAGCGCCAACGCGGCCGCGATGAAGACGGGGTCGTCGTCTTATGCGACAGCGACGACGACGACGACGCGCCGCCGCTAGTCCGCCATGGCGACGCCGGGCAGGGGTCCAGCAGGGGCGCCCGCGTCAAGGAGGAGAAAGCCGACGACGACGATGGCGGCGACGGCGGCGACGACTTCATCCCCATTCTTTTTTAGATTAGGTTAATGTAATGAAAATGCGCAAATTTTACCATAACTTCGTCGAATGGTCCTTCTTTTTTTATTTTAATACGTGCCTGGGGGCGGCCCTGGGGGCCGACGGCTGGGGACCGACTCGCCCCTAAGGCCATTTTTTACGCCGGTTCATCCCCAGGCGGCGCTTTTAGACGCCCCCTGAGGGGCCAACGGCTGGAGATGCCCTAAGTCACCACTCCTCTTTGCTTAATGTTGATACTACAGAATGCACGACCTATATGGAGAAGGAATTGGCCGACACTATCTTGGTAAGCAGAGACAACGCAGAGGCACAAAATCTATCCTCAAAAAAAAAGAGGCACAAAGTCTCGATGAGCCAGAAGTCTCTAATACAAACTGTAACAACCAACTTCAATTCTCATCTCCTAATTATTTACCACTAGAATATTTATCCACCGAGTAAAAACTATCCCGGCCCATTGTAACATGATAAATGCCTCGTAGGCTGACAAATTGTGTTGAGCACGGTTTGTGAAGTGGTCCATTTCTAAGCCTAACATTATGCCATTTCAGCTGGTAACCCAATTTTCTTGCTCGCCTTCTCTCTTCTAAGCTCACTTGGGTAGAGGCACTGATACTGATATATCTCCTTTACCAAAATGCAGATTCTCAACTTCCACTCAGTAAAATCCTGGCATGGGTTCTATGACCTTGATCTGATCATCAACCACCTCCCTCTATGCAGATTTTGGTGGAACGCTATCATCTCAACATGCCAAGTCATAAGAAGCATATTGCAACTTTGGTGATGCTTCTAACTTGAGAGACGTGGAATGAGCGAAATTTCTGAGGGTCACATTATGGCTCCCATTTTGGGTTCCTTCTCCAGGGTGGAAAATATATGTGTTGCCTTCAGAGGTTCACACTATGGCCAGGGAGGTGTTGTTACGGATCCACCTCATCGATGGAGGCATTACATTTGGCGGGGAGTGGGGGTGTCACACCCTAACTTCTTTCAGGTTGTGAGATTGTATTAGGGACTTCTGGGTTGTCGAGATTCAGCAACTTGCTTCGCAATATGGTCCTGGTTGGCATTCTTTTTTTCTGCCAATTATGAAATTGTATTGTCGCCACAAAGCAACAACATGCTAGGGAGTACATCGGTTGAAGATGATGACTATGGGGATTGCATTTCTCGTGTTTTGTTTTCTTTTTTAGATGCTATGTTTGTCAGCACATTCATTGTGTGCATTCTTTGTACTTTCAAATCATCTTGTTATGAAGGCCAAGTTTACTTATTGTGCCATTGCTTAATTCATTAATATATCGTCACTTTAAAAATTGTCTCCTACATTTTTAGCGCGGGAGGCCATGGCTTATTATTTTCATATGCAATATCTTCAAGCTGATAAGATATCGGGTTGACAAGCACCCAAAGGATGGTTCGAGACCGAACTCCACGAGAATATATATACACAACCATTTGGTTTCATGAGAAGAATGATAAGTTATGTTTATTTAAAAGTGTGGATGCTTCTCTATTTACTCCTTCCCTTGTGGGGTGCCAACCTCTCATTCTCTATTTACCCATCATTTTTGTGTTTTTAAAAAATTAAATTGAGGCAGAACTACCCTTAGAGTCCTGCTAAATCTCTATGCCAGTCCATCCTAAGAAAGATGAGGAATCAGTAAAGGTTTAGGGTTACCAGTCCAAGAAAATTGTGCATTCGTTCTGATGTTAGTTCCTTACCCTAGTCAAGAGAGGTACCGGGACGCGAGATGGTGCATAATTAGCCATTGTGCCAAGAGGTATGGAGAATTCTCGTTTATTCATAATATGGTTTAGATTGGCTGGCTTTGGAGTGCAAAGTCACGGCTAGAGTAGCCTGACTTTGTCACTAGGGTCTGCAGATTAAAAATACTTGGTGTGCACGAAGTACTTGGTGTGCTAATTTGTCCTGTAACATCTAATCTGAACCCAGCACAGCATAGTACTAGTACACTGTTTGAGCAAACTGAGCAATACTGTACCGTTGCTGACTTAGCTTCTAAAGTCAGCTAATCCAAAGCGTTCATAATAACATGATGCTCAAATACCCACGTTTGTTTACTCTTGTCAAGTTGTCTTATACGTACGTTCTTTTCACGTGCTCCACACAGCTCAAGAAAAGAGATTCAGTGATGTTGTGGAATTAGACAACTGAATAACTAGCAATTGTTTGACCGTCGACTCGTCTACAGAATAACTAGCAACGAATAGACATCTCTTTTCCGCAATAAAAGAAAATAGAGATATCTTTGTTTATATAGCAGTGAAAATAGAGATATCTTTGTTTACATGTCGGCCTACGGTTGGATGGTCGGATCTCGAGATTCGTCATCTAGTCCCGGCTGCAAGTAGGGGAGACATAGCTGCCGGTGAAAACCGAGCCGTTGGCGGGTGATGCCAGTGTTTTGCGCCGTTACCTTAATGAAGGCATCGTCGTGTAACTATTGTCGACTCACTTGTGCTGCTTCGAGGGAAACCCTAGGATCTGGTCTTCCAGATCGGACAATGACAGTACTACAGTGTTGTTTCTCTCTTCGGAGCATTGTTTTTGGAGCAGCGCTGGAAGATAAAGGCAGGAGATGGAGCGGCTTTGTCTTGCATGGAGCTTCGGTGGAGCTGTCAAGTCATGCCTGGCCGACAAGTGCTACGCTGAGTCATGTCTGGTTGATAGGTGCTACGCACGACAGATCTTTCAGAGTCTTCGCGTCTGGACGGACGAGCGCAGTGCGGTGAAGCCGTTGGGCGTCGTGGTCGCGTTAACGGATGTCCGAACTGGCAAGGATAATGCGGATCTCTTTTCTGAAGGTGGGTCAGTGGTCCAATGATGATGACGGCTTCTAAAACGTGTGCATGTGATGTGCGCTTTAGGTAGGTTGCACCAGCTGTTGGTCCCGATACATTATGTGGATGGATCGGCGACGAGACCGGTTTTAGATATGGTGAGCGAGAGCACTCCACATTATCGAGTCTGTAGGTCTGAGTGGTTGTTTCGGATGGATTGATGTATGTTCTTGCCAAATCTTTGTGGAATAATTAATAAAGATGGATGCATGCATCGATTGATGCATAGGCGTGGGTTTAACCTCCTTTTCTAAAAAAAAAATCTTTGTTTACATGTTTTTTTTTGAAAAAATTCTAATCCATTCATCTTCAAACATTGGTAGTACAACGAACACTAAAAATATAAAAATTATATCTAGAACCGTACACCACCTAGCGACGAGTATAAGCACTGAAGCGAGCCGAAAACGCGCCGCCATCATCATCCCTCCCTCGTTGGAGTCGGGCAAGCTTTGTTGTAGTAGACAATTGGGAAGTCATCGTGCTAAGGCCTCATAGGACCAGCACACCAGAACAGGAACCGTCGCCGTTGAAAAATAACATAGATTGGAAGGATCCAACCCGAAGACACACGAACATAGACGAACTATGACAAGATCCGAGCAAATCCACCAATGATAGATCCACAGACAAACCTCCACACACCCACCGACGATGCTAGACACACCACTAGAACGGGGACTAGGCGGGAAGAGAACCTTATTCCATCTTCATAAAGTCGTCGTCGTCTCATCTTCCTGAACAGGACGCAAACCCTAACAAAATTTGAAGGACCATCTAAAGACGGAGCCCTCCCACCGGCAAGGCCCGGGATCCACCGCGCCGCCATGGCCCTAAGGCCATCGGAGATGAGGCGGATGTTAATCTCTATTTTCTTTCAAAGAAACCCTTGCGCAGATCGCAAGGGCCGGCCTGGTTTGTGTCGGTCGCTGTCTGGCTCTTTACTGCCGGATCGCGTAGCTTGAGAAGAATGATAACTGATGTGTATTTAAGAAGTGTGGATACTCTTTACACTGCCAACTTCGCACTCACTATTTACACATCATTTTTGTGCTTTTTTAAAATCAAATTGAGGCGGAGCTACCTCTAGAATCCTTCTCAGTCTCTCTGCTAGTCCATCCTATATATGCCTCATTCCCATCCTAAGAGGGTGTGGAATCATTTGAGGTTTAAGGTTGCTAGTTCGAGCAAATTGCCTATTGGTTCTCTTGTTAGTTCCTTACCCTAGGAAAGAGAGGTATCGGGACGTGAGAAGGTTTATGACTAGTCTTTGCACAAAGAGAGAAGATCATATCTAGTTAATTGATAAGAGTAAATTGCATGAAACCACCACTTTGAAGACTAGCTTTGCAGAAAACACTACAATATATTTTTTTGGCAGAAAACACTGCGTCTTCAGTAATCTTTTTGCAAAAACCACTGATCGGTGGATCTGGCTCTGTTAAGCGTGTTTATGATAGATCGGGCCCATTTCCTGCTTACGTGGCATAACGGTTTAGGTTTAATGCAAAAACGCCCTCCAACTTTCTCCCCCTGCTTCCTAGGCCCTCCAATCACGCCACAGCCCTTCCCCTCGCTCCCAACCTCTCTCCCTCCGCAGCCGGCAAGCGTGCACACGAGCTCAGTGTCGCCCCTCCATCCCCGTTGACCATGGGGCGGCGCCGGGATGAACAAGAAAAGGCCAGGGTCAACGCCAGAGCCCGACACCGGCAGGACGGCCGCCACTGTGAGTCGTGGTTGTCGTTCCTCGACAAGGACGCTGTGACTGGGGCAGTCAGGTCAGCGACCGGAGGAGCAGGGGCATCCTGGGGAAGAAGAGGGCGGGAGGGCAAGGGAGACGACCTGGGAAAGAAGAGAGCGGGAGGGCAAAGACTGGAGCAGCAGGGGCGGTCATCGATGCACCAGGACGGCGTGCGCATCTAGTTGGCGGCCGGCAGGCCGGCGACGTCTACCACCGAGAAGGAGCAGTTCCACCACTGATGCACCACGGCGTACTGTAGCACGACGGCAGGGTGGCGGCGCCCCCCACGACGGCAGGACGGCGGCGCCCACCATGCCAGATCTCGTCGGGGAGGAGCAGTTTGACCACGGAGGAGGACGAGGACCCCCGATCCAGATCTTGTCGGGGAGGAGCGGTTCCACCACGGAGGAGGACAAGGACCCTCCCCCCCCCCCCCCCCCGATCCAGATCCTCGTCGGGGAGGAGAAGTTCCACCACGGAGGAGCATTGGGGAGGAGAAGGACGACATGAGGTGGGGGGGGGGATCGCCGGTCGGCCATGGTCAACGTGAGGTTGAGGGCGGGATGAGGCTGATTTGCACGAGCTCCAGTGGTGGTCAATTGTGTTTTTCAATTTTTTTTAGGGTGTTTGTGTAAAATTTGAGGGTCTAGTTTGTAATTTTAGATTAAAACCCATCTAACACAAAAAGTTACGCTACGTAAGTAGAAAATGGGCCTCATCTGTCATAAACACTCTTAACAGAGCCAGATCCGCCGATCAGTGGTTTTTGCAAAAAGATTACTGAAGATATAGTGTTTTTTGCAAAAAAAAAATGTAGTGCAGTGTTTTTCGCAAACCTAACCTTCAAACTGGTGGTTTTCTGTAATTTACTCTAATTGATAACACAGTTTAGATTTGTTGACTTTGGAGAGCAAAGTCATGTCTACAGTAGCCTGACTGTGTCTCTACATCCATCAGGTTAAAACCTAGCAACCCAGATCAATTTTACTGTACATGAAGTCAGGAATCACCGCAATGTAGTATTTTGTACTGCAGCACAGTACTGTATATATGCCCTGTAGCATCTAATCAGGTGGTTCACAAAGAGCAGAGTCAGCAATATTGTAGCTTGTCAAAGCCAGCTAATCCTGAGGGTTCAACATGATGCTCAAATCCTCACGATTATTTGCTCTTGTGATGCTATCCTAAATGTGTTTCTCTTTTTCATGTGCGCTCCGCACCGCACAGTACATGGAGAGAGGAGTGTTGCGGAATTAGACAGTCGACTATTTGTCCCTTGCATCATCTAACAAGGGATAATTAGCAACGAACCTTGCAGATGATGTCGGTCGCCGTCTCGCTCATCACCGCCGGACCGCGCCGCATGCCGACTTGCCGCCCCCATCAGCTGAACGTGAACGTGCCTGTGCTCCGTCCGGGCCCCGCTCGGCAGAGGAACCGACGACGGGAGGGAAGATCGGGGAACCAGCTAGCTCGTGGGCGCCAGCTACTCGAACTCGACCCCTCGTCGTTCAAGCTGGGCCACTCGGACCGCTGCTGGCCGCGAGCCTCCTTCAGTCACAGCCGCTGGGGCCACGGCACACAGTTCTTGATTGTTTATCAGTCATCCACCTCTCTGTTTCGTAAATGGACCAACGGCGGGATCGTGTAGCCTCCATGCAAATGCTTAGTCACGGGTGGCCATTGCTAAGGAGATGAACGCCTGAACCCATCTGGGCGTTGGGTTGCTAGTGATGAAGGCCAGTCCATGGAAGGAAACTGCAGCTAAAGGCGACCTCGGTCCTCGGAGTTGTCTGGATTGGACATACGCGGGGTCGTCGCTCGTCGTCCGGTTTGGTTATCCAGATTCCAGAACATGTACACGTCGGCGCGCACGTGCTTGTGTTTGGTTCCATCGATGAGACCGGAGGTGGGGTCCATACGTGGTAACGTGAACTTGCGCCACATGCGCACAGTTCCCCATGCTAACTGATTTCAAGCCGGAGAATGGCTGATCGGTGAATCAAAAGCATGGACGGTCGGTCGCTTTCAGATAAAGAGGAAGTCTACGACCGGCTTGTCGGTTGTCACGGAGTGTACGTGGACTCTGTTTTCCTCTTCCCATCAGTATCTTGTTAACATTTGCTTTGGTAAGTCCTTTTATAATCCTTCTTAATAAACTTTTAGGCTTTACGACCTATAGAAGACAAAAGTTAATACCAGCGACTAACAATTATACTAACATTTTCCCTTTTCCTGGACCGTTTCGAGGCGATATCTGGGCGCATCATGCTGTTCCCTCTCCTGCCCCCTCCCCCCCTTTTCTTTGTTGATTCTGCTAATGTTGGTTCTGTTGCTCACTATTTTCAATCGTATTGTGTTTTGTGGTAGGTACGATGGCTGTCTCTCGTCTCAACTTTAGGGTGATTTTGCTTATCCAAAAGTTAAATGGCCATTATTAGCAAAAGATAACATGAGCCTTTTTTTTCCCGAAAACCCTTAGAGCCCCTGGTGACTAGAGTTTTGCGGACCTGACGGTGCCCGTGGATCAGATCGGCGGGGCGCACCGGACTTCTGCCGGCCGGAGATGGCGACACCCTCCGGCAGCGGCGGCGCGGCAGCGAGGGGTGCCTTGTCGCTCAAGTCAGCCAGGGCGCGCCTAGAGGAACGGCTGGGGAAACTCGACATCTCAGAGGAGGAGGCGACGCCATTGGTTCTAGGGTCTTTTTTACACTATTAGGGTCGTTTTTTACACTATTCATGTTTTATTTTGTCTTACATCGACCTTTCCTTACATGATTGACAAATTATTTACTATTGAGCATTGTTCATGTGGTTTCCAAAAATAAAATTAAAGCACGGCGCAGATGCAAGCGCTCTCTATCGATGGGAACATCACGTCCCAATGAAATAATATTTCGCCTTTATGAGACATATAGGTGTCAAACCAATGATTTTATCCTTGATGGGCTACGGTACAACCACCCTCCTAACCATCCAACCCAAATTTGCTTCTCATTTCCTAGTTATTTACTAATAGATTATTTATCTACTGGATAAAAATTTACACGGCTCATCGTTACACGATGAATACCTGGTAGGCTGACAAATTCTGTTGAGCACAGTTTTTTAAGAGGTCTATTTCTAAGGCTAACATTACGCCATTTTCCCGGTAGCCCAATTTTCTTGCTTGCCACCTAGCTCTCTTCTAAGCTCACTTGGGTAGAGGCACTGATACTCCTATATTCCCTATAGTAAAATTCAGCTTCTCAACTTCCCCGTAAAAACCTGGCTTGGGTTATGTCACTTGAATCTGATCATATGTACAACAACCACCTCTATCTATGCAGATTCTTGTGGAACCCTATCATCTCGACATGTCATGTCATAAGAAGCATATTGCAACTTTGATAATATGGCTCCCATTTTGGGTTCCTTTCTAGGATGGAAAATATATGTGTTATGTTTGTAAGTTCACACTATGGTCGTGAAGGTGTTGTTATGGAACCATCAGTTCATTGGTGTCATTCCATTTGGCGGGGTGGGGGGTGTCACACTTCTTTCAGGTTGATTCCAGTCGGCTGAAAGATCGAACGTGGCCATCTGTTTCACGTTTTTCTTTGGATTGATGAAACTCTTTTTCCGTAGATATTACTGTGAATTGCCCCGGCCCCGGGCGTGGAAAGATCAAAGAGACCAACGGCCGATAGAAAGTTGGGACGTTCATGGCTCTAGACAGTGTGCATTATAAACTGTTGTACTAGCAGTGAGCACAAGTTTTGTGATTTATCCGAACGAGCGAGAAATAGTACTACTTTGATTGTGCCTTGATTGTTATGGCGCCCCTGCTTTTGGGTGCATCCGTGCATGCATATGAAGCATCGCATGCACGGGCGCGTCATGATCTCCTGCGCATCCGGCTTCCATTGATTCCGGTCGGCCGAACGATCAAACGTAGCTGTCTGTTTCGCTCTTTTTTTCTTTCTTTTTTGGTATGAAGTTGGTCGATTTAATGTGAACTGCCCAGGTGGCGATAGATCAAAGAAACCAACGGCTGACACACAAAGTAGTCCACCTTCAAATACTGGCCGATAAAAGTTGGGATGTTCATGGCTCCGGACAATTTGCATCACAAACGGTTGTACGTAGTGAGCACAATTTTGTGATTTAACCGAACGATCAAGAAATAGTAGTGATGTTAATGTGATCCTCCGTCGATCAAAGACAGTCAAAATTCAGCACGTGGTTGTTTTTTGTCTGGTTTTAAAAGTTTAAGGTTGTCAAATAGACGGTTTTATAGTTCAGGGTTGGTTGTATGTTAGACTTTGGTAATAGTTTTCGAGGTTTAATATGAACTTCTCTCAATCAGAAATATAGTAGCATGCATTTGTCATTGAATCGTGCCTTGTAGTATCATCTGGTTTGGCGTATGTGATGTGATGATAACGTGGCCCTCCGTCGGGCCAAGCCACAGCATGACCCTTTTCTTTGTTGATTGGCATGATGAAAGAAACAAAAATAACAAGCACCGGGCCACCGCAAATATAAGCACGGCGGACAACGGCGAACTCTCACACATAAACCCACCCGGTTGGCACACCAAAAGCCTAGCAATAAATACTACTCACTCCGATCCGGCGCCGTGCTTGCGTACATTCTTTGTAGTAAGACGTCGTGGCAGGGCTAGCTTAATTAGAGCATGAGGCGACGTGCGGCGGGCTTCTTGCGCAGGCCGACGAGCTTGGCGTCGTCGATGACGGGCCCGCAGAGCGTGCCGTCGGCCTTCATGTGGTAGAAGGCGCTCTGGAAGACGACCCGGGTGCGGTCCCTGACGGCGACGAAGTCCAGCACGGCGCGCTTGTAACCGCCGGCGCCCTTGGACTCGTAGGGCACCTTGAGGGTGGAGCGCGCGGCATAGGCCTCGGCCACCATGGATCCCATGCAGCCGTCGGCGGAGTCGCCGACGGCGAAGGAGAGACGGTAGGCCCATCCAGGCACGGTGCGGACCTCCTGCACGAGCGCGCTCTCCTTGCCGCCAACGAGCTCGACGGCACGGGCGCCCTCGGGCACCTTGAAGTGCGCGGCGTCGACGTACTTGACGGCCTTGGAGGACATGATCATCCAGGCGGGGAGCGGGGAGTGGTCGTCCTCGATGTTGGGCGGCACGAGCACGCCCCAGGAGGCGTTGGGGAGGAAGTAGGGGCCCTCCTCGAAGCCGCCGTTCTTGAGCATGTTGCCCTTGGAGAGCGTGGGCGGGTAGAGCGTGCGGATGGCGACGGCGTCAACGAGCGGGCCGCAGGCGGGGTCCTCCTCGACGCCGGGGTTGTGGAGGACGAGCTCGACGACGTCGAGCTTGGCCTTGAAGGCCCAGGCGTAGGAGTCCCAGCCGTTGCTGCCGTAGATGGTCTGCATGGGGAGCACGCCGGACTCGGGGCTGACGGAGACGTTGAGGCGCTCGGCCTGCGCGCAGGTGCGGGCGGCGCTGAAGGTGATGGCGTAGTAGGAGCCCCGGGCGACGGGGATGCGCTGGAGGATGGAGGCGTCGTTGCCGAGGCGGACGGCGTAGGCGCCCTGCGGCACCACCAGCAGCATGTCGCCCTGCTTGTGGCCGGACTCGATGTACTCCACGAAGCCCGACGTCTCCCACCTGGGGATCGCCTTGCCGCCCTTCACCACCGTGCCGTTCACCAGCTCCGACTTGGCCGGACCCAACTCGAAGTTGCCATTCGGCAGGAGCCCTGCATGCACCAGCCTATCAGAGTAAATAAAAATGAATGTAGCTAGGTCTCAATCGACTAAGACTTAATCTTTTTTTTTACGGGGGACTAAGACTTAATCAAATGATATAACGGGTAAGAAAGGAAAACGAAAAACAGAATAATTTTTTTGCATGGATCTCAATATAAGATCTCACGAGTAAGACGTTGATTGAGACTTAACTAAGTCTTAGTCAATTGAGATTTAGCAATACAGTTAATTAAATAGCAGCAGGTAACATTTGTTCTTGGTTCTGGTGTTTCACCGAGCCTCGGCCATTACTGCTGGAGCTAGAAAAGGAAAGCAAGCTGCAACGGTGCTGGAGCACGCAGGGCTGTCTCCCCAACTCATGCTTCGTTTAACAATCACACCGACAGACAGGCGTCATAGTGTAAGCTGACAGGGTGCATGTTACTCTGCTTCAGCCTAGGCCAGGCGCATTCACTACCCACTTCGTCGAGCATGCACATGGCGCAGATGCAGAGCCCCGAGAGGTCGATGCAGCGGAAACCGAATCGAACCCAACACAACCTCACGCCACTGCTAGTACACTACGTACTTTCTTTAGGTTAGTATATACATGTACTTGTACTATACGATGTAGCAATGTTTATTAAGTTATACAAACAAAGAGAGATTCTTTGGACTTTGGACGGTGAGCGTGCATGGAGACTGCGTTTACTGGTTTCAAATCGGAAAGGTGGCCCATGCACACATGCGAGGAAGATGCGTTGCCATGTGAGGGTGGGCCGACAGTTATACCCTACGTCAATAAAATCGAATCATGATCAACCTTGTTCAAGCACCATGCACATGACAGCGAACCAGAATCATTTCCTACAAACAAGATCCTTGATGCATGCACGCATGGTGTGCCACACCTAACCAGATCAGTTTTTGTGATCGCAAGATGGTCCTTAATGCATGTGGGTCAACCATGCAACGACCCGCTTGTCTGCCAGGCCGGGTCAAGTGCTCTACCCATTTTCATGAAATAAAAATCTCTCGTCAGTGATTCGCCTACTTGACGACCAACTAACTATACTTACTACTGGTTTTACGCAGAACCAATCAAAGTACAGCGCCTCAAGCAAAAGCAGTGAATATGACACGAAGAAGACAACAAGAACAGGCGGAGAAAGGAGGGATAAAGGCATGATATCGTGCACTTCTCTTAATCGGCATGTACTCCTGAAATCTAATCATGCGGCGGCAAGTACTGTAGCTCGCTATCTGAGGGTACATGACAGAGCAGGGGTGCCTCACCGTCGGTGACGACCGCGGCGGCGCGCGCCGCCGCGAAGACGAGCAGGAGCAGCACGGCGCAACGCATCGCGGCGTCCTCCGTCTTCCTCGCTCTTTAGTTTTCCGCTTGGAGCTGGTTCAAGCTTACGAGCTCGAGCTCAGGGTGGAGGATGAGACGAAGGGAGGAGCACGGCCGCGCTTTATAGGCCAGCTCCTCGTCTAAACGGCCTCGGGGCGCGCCCGTATTTGCAGAGGAAATGCCACCGCGAGCCCCGCCAGGGGCCGCTCGATCTGGGCCCTCGGAGACGGGACGGACGGACGGCACCGACGACGGGCTCCGAGATGGCGATCCTGTCGTCTGCATGTGCACGCATCGGCCTCAGCTGACACATGGTGGCCATGTGTGCATGTGCATGCGAAGTGAGCCATGCGACCCTTGCCCCTCGCAGATCGGAGTGCATCCGCTGATCAAGACAGACATGGAAGCGGACAGAAGGGAAATGATTATTATGCAACCCAAGACAAGAAGAAGAAGAAGCAGCAGCTCGCTTGCACTCCACACCAACAAGAGACCGGCTTCAGCTGTGGCCTGCGCGCACCCACCGATCCGCCCCGTCGTCAAGTCCTCAGATATTTTCTTCTATTGTACTGGATTGGAAGACCGTAAAGATGACAGATACGTGTGCTCCTGCACAGTACTTGCTCAGTTGCTCTCTGTTCGAAATTACTTATCATTCAAACAGATGTAGTATCTAACTCATCCATTTCAGCGACAACTAATTCCGGATGTATGTATTATCGGTTAGCAAACTGTGGCTAGCTCTTGCGGTTCCATGCATCCGGTCAATCATCGTCAATCTGTCACCATGAGAAAAGAGATGGAAAATCAAATCATCGTCAAACCGGGGTCAAGGAGCGCGGTGGCACGAGGGCGACACGAGTCACCGCGGGCGTCCTGATTGCACGCAGCCGCATGTGCCCCTCTCTCTGTCTCTGTTCAGTGATCCAGGTTCAGCGATGCGCTGCCCCATAAAAACAAGTGATGGTTCTCTATCGTCTCCATGTGCCGTGCACTGTCGGACGCACAGTGCCCGCCGCTGTGCCATTCATAAACTACGAGTGCAAGGCCAGATCTTATCTCTAAAATCTGGAGGCCATGTGAGGCCGCATGGTGGACACTGTGCGCTGCTAACTTCCGTGTGGCCAGGCGCCGATTTCGAGTTTGGCATCAGACAGGTGTACGTGTCTGTGCAGGATGGTTCGCCTGCCTTTGTGAGGTTTCTTTAGAGCAACTTCAACCGGTGATTTATTTTGTCCGTCCATGTTCGTTTTAGGTCACCGCGTAGTAAAACATTGACCCAATGTGTCGACCATTTCAAAAACCATCCGCTTCGTGTCTACTGTACTTAGACTCATTTCAGGCCTAAAATTATGTCTGAAATGTGTTGGCGCAGACGCGCCGTGCGTCGGCTCGGTGTTCGCCACGGCCTCGCATGTCAGCTGCCTAACCAGCCCAACGGTCATAATTAACACGGCCACTAACAGAGGACCCGTCTGGCAGTGTGTGAAAGGGCCGCATGCCCGTCCCTTTTAATGGACTCGTGTGGCGGGGCCTTTGCTTCCTCGCCGGCGACCAAAAAACCCTAGACAGCCAACCAACAACAAACCCTAGCAAAGCCATGGGAATCTTCTATGGGAAGGGAGGGAAGAAGGGAAGGTTCAGCGCCGAAGCGAGCTTTTCCCGCGGGCACCCGGCTACATCGCCGTCGGCTAGACGTGGCACGCCACCGTGGGAGCGGGAGCGGCTGCACATCCCAGTCCACCAGGCATGGTGGCACTGGCAGTACCGCTAGCCCCTGTCGTATCCAGATGTGAACTTGCCGCATGGTTGGCATCTGAACCCGCACCACATCCCCATCCCGGCGGCGCAGCGGCCCGCGTGGGCGCACGCTAAGGAGGTTTCCTGACGGCGCCGGTTCCTGATGCCGGAGCAGCGCGCCATGCGTGCCTACGCACCAGACTCTCCCAATTGGGAGTGCTGGTTTGCGCTAGAGCACGAGGAGGAGCACCGCCTCGGCATGCACATCAACCACGCCCTTCCACCGCCGCCCCTGCGGGTAAAGTCAGAGGAAGAGGAGGTGGAGGCATAGTACCAAGCCGCCCTCGAGGAGGGCCTGTAGCAAACGCTGGAGGCGAGCCAGCTCAAGGAGGACGCCCATTGGGATGGGCTGGAGCAAGCCCTAGCTTTGTCCGCGGCAGCGGACTCCGTCCAGGCGCCCATATTCGTGCCGCCACCGCCGCCGGCACCGTCCCTTGTCGAGCCCAAGGCCAAGCCAGAGCACGAGCCAACGCGCACGTGGAAGCGGTCACAGCCGCCCCCACTTGACAAGAGGAGTCTTATTCGTGGACCGGCGAGATTCACGCGTGGGTGAGCGCGCCTCCCTGCTACTACGCCTCCACGTTGAAAGAAGAGGCGGCCCACCTTGAGCGCTGGAAGACCCATTGGCTCATCGAGGAGGGGGCCGACGGCGAGCGACATATGCAATATGAGCAGCAGCTGCACCGTGACGAGGAGGCACTGCCGCTTGAGGAGAAGGAGGAGGAGCGCACCCGCCTCGCCGCTATGCCGTCGCCGCAGCAGATGCCGGAGGAGGTTGCCCTGACGACCTATCCAGTCGCGTTCGGTTGGGCTGGGCGCCCCCTCGTCTTCATTGACCTCACCGGCGGTGACGACGACGACCGTAAGGGCAAGGGCAAGGGCAAGGCAGTCTACTAGGGCAGCGCGCGGGTGTTTATTAGAGTTTTTTAAGTTTTTAGTTATATTTAAGTGAACTTTGGCTGGCCTGACCATTTTATGTATAACTATGATTAATTAAGTTAGTTTCGGGCACGTCGGCATAAATGAGTCGGCCTCCGATTAGGAGTACCTGTCAACTCAAATGAAAAAACGGACGAACACTTTCGTCTAACCGATTCAAATGAACAAAAAACAGATAAAGCGTGCATTCGTTTGGATCGGCGTGTTGAAATTGCTCTTAAGGATAAGCATTGTTTTGTGCTATGCGGACGATGGAATGGACCCGGGATCTTAAAGCCATGCTAAGAGCAACTGCTGACATGTATTGCGTGTAACTTTCTTTGACCAAGAATGCATGTCGTTGTGATAGTTGATGATTGTATTTTCTTTTTTACAAAAAAATCATCAAATCTATTCATCATTTACTAGTAGTACAAACGCCCTTTAAAAATAAAAATAAAATTATCGTGGATGGCGCATGATCGCACACGGTTCATCTTCGTAGCCAGACATGTCGTTGTCGATCACGGGCCATTGTCCTACCGAATCAGCGACCTGCAGAAAAAAAAACTTGTCACCAGTGTAAGAGTCGCAGACCCAATAGCCAAACCTCCATTATTTCTCGCAGGCCTCAAGCTAGCATTGGAAGGCCACACCGACGCGACGAGTACGATCCTGAAGGACCAAACTGCAAAGAAAAGCCGCTGCTACCATCAAGCCAACAAACCCACCGCCCGGAATGAAAAATATGACATCGAGCAATGGGCATAGCCACAGACGACATCCTCAACATGGATAGACTCGAAAGGACTTTATTTGGCCGTACCCGCACCCCTGCCACTACCAACGAGGCTCCACATGAGAAGTTTTTATTGGGTCTCACCGACATCACGTCCGAAGGGCTGAAGCGACGGACAACAAAAACCTACCTAAAACCGTCTAACTAGAAAAAAACACAACTCCATCCGATGAACCGGGGCTTCCCCAAACTCTGTGCAATTTTTAGAATGAAGCAAAAACCGTCCGACTTTAAATTAGTAAAGCCCACCAACTAGGGAGAGGCATAATAGTTCACTGAAAGGAAAAGAAAATCAGTTCAAAGCGCTAGGATACATGGCTGAAGGCCCATAAGCAAAGCACACATGGTTGAAGCACAAAAGAGATGCAGTTCCTTGAAGCATATCCGGAGGGGGGGGGGGGGGGGGGGGGGGGGGGGGGGGGGGGGGGGGGGGGGGGGGGGGGGGGGGCAAGCAATGCAGTGGGTGTGTCGAAGCTTGTCCATCGTCTGCTGCATTTCTTCAACGTCCCGATGATTCCCCAACGGAGTCCATTGATGTAGGAAGAGAAGACATTTGAATATATAGTTGGTCCAATGGGAAGGGAACACTAATTCAATGGTAATCTTATTTCTAATATTGCAAAGCACCCATAGCATCGCCCCTATGCAGCACCACAATATCCTCTTGGTCGCACCGTGCTTTGACCTAAGGATAGCAAGCAGCTTCGCACCTGAAGGCGGATTTGATGTAAGGATAGAGCAAGGTGGCATTGAAAGAAAACATGATTTGCGTCCTCCGGGGTAGCACACACCACACAATTTCCATTAGAGGGGCCATGCCACTTAGCGAGTTGATAGAGGTGGGAGGCAGTTCCTAAACATTTGTCATAGGAATTTTTTCACCTTGAGAGGTGAGTAAGCTTTCCAAAGCCCCTAGCTACGTCTAGCGATGGGCCTTGCATGAGTTTAGCATACAACGATTTGACCGAGAATTGGCCCCAGTCCATGAGGGGCCACGAACTCGTGTTTGTCTGAGAGGATATGAAACAATGATAAGCCTATCACAAAGAGCTGACCAGCTGACCCCTTCAGCTGGGCAAGCTCGCATCTAACTGTAAGGAGGGGTGGGGGTTATGAAGGGCCTCAGCAACCAAAATGTATGGTTGGTCGTGCTTGAGTATAGATCCTAGCAATTCACCCAGAGTTGATCGATGTCTAGCAAACAATGAAATCAGAATCTAGTAGGCTAGCTGTTTTGCATGTGAAATTTCAGTCCTAGGCAAAGGCCAATCTGACCACCTGGAACCCGTTCCAGAAGGCGGAGCTATGCGAATTGGCTTCAAAAAACGAACCTTTAGGGAAGTATTTGGTTTTCACAAGGTTAGTCCAAAGGCCCTTGCCGTTTTGCAACAACTTCATAATCCACATTGTAAGAAAACCTACATTCATAAGCTTAGAATTTGTGACTTCCAAGTCTCCTTGCTTTTTAGGGCTGCAGACGCCAGCCCATTTATCCAAGTGGTACTTACGCTTGATCCCCGTTCTTTCCCAAAAGAAATAGGATCGGGGGTGTCAAACTTGGCGTGCACCCCACCAGCCAAGAAACACATGCCCATGGTGAACATGGGCAATGAGGAGAGGGTGGAGTTAGTAAGGATCAACCGAGCCCTCGAGAACATAAATTTTCCTCTCCAAGGGCATTCCCCCCACCACCTTCGAGTAGAGCACCTCCCGTTCCAAGACGGAGATGTTTTTTGTTGAAAATTTGGAGCCGAGATATCTGATAGGGAAGGAGCCAAGCCTACGATTAAGCAAGTAAGCAACCCTTTGTCCTTCCCGCACATCCATCCTCATGGAAACAAGCTCGCACTTAAGGAAGTTGATCTTTAAACCATACGATGCATCACAGTAGAGCAACAACAACTTGACTGTTGCAATGGTGTGCAGGTTTGTTTTAAAGAGTACCATCGCGTCGTCAACGCACTTTAGCTGCGATACACCCCCCCCCCACCCCAGGGATAAGGTGGGCTAGTACCCCCATAATGTGGCCCGCCGCTCTGGCATTGTCAAGCATAGGTGATAGAGCATCAACCACGGAGTTGAACAAAAGTGGCAAGAGCGGGCTGCCCTGCTATAGGCCGCGCTTGTTTTTGAAGAAGTTCCCTACTTTTCTGTTGGCAGGGATTGCAGTTTGTCCTCCCGAGACCAACTGCAAAATACGGTGTACCCATCTTGGCTCGAATCCGTTTCTGAGAAGGACCTCATGTAGGAACTCCCAGTTCATGCGATCATACGATTTCTTGAAGTCAAGTTTCAAAAGAATCGCTTGTTGTTTTAGTGTGCTTAAACTCGTGAATGATCTCCTGAAGAGCTACCGGGCCTTCAAGAATATAATGCCCCTAGATAAAGGCCGATCGGCCCTTGTGGATAATTTCTGAGCTGCCAAAGTTAGTCTAGTCGCAAATGCTTTAGCGCAAATTTTGAGAGGAACACTGATTAGCGCGATAGGGCCGATGCGCTTGATGGAATCCACCCCTTTCACCTTGGGGATAAGTGAAATAACCCCAAAGTTGGGACGAGAGATATCCACAATACCTACCGCAAAACGATCGTAAATAACGAACACAAAACCAACATTAGCAGAACCAAGAAAGGAGGGGGCTACCTACCAACGAAAGAAAGGTGGCAACATGATGCGCCCAAAGATCGCCTCTCCTTAGGTTTAGGGAGAAACGGTTGTGAAAAAAAGGAAAAATGTTACTCACTCTTATTCATATTACTTGTTGCTTAAATGGATGTATCTAGACATATTTCAGTGCTAAATACATATGTTTGAGCGACAACTACTTCGGATCGGTGGGAGTACTAGTATTAGCGTCAATCGTTGGTGTCATCGACGGTTATTCCTTCTTCTTCATCTCCTGGACGAATGTGGTCTTCTAGACCCGTTTGGCGACTTCCCGTCCGCAACCAACAACAGCAGGCTGGCTCATGGAGGAGCGGCAGCAGCAGCGCGGCCTCGACACGGTCGGGAGGTTGAAGACGAAGGGCATCTCAAGGATTTTATTGTAATTTTTGTTTTTTGTTGAGGTGCTTTGTACTTTTCAATGTTTCTTTCAATGCCAGGGACCTTTTCACAAAAGAAATAATAAAAAAAATCGTTGGTGTTAATTTTAGTTTCTTCTCCTTAAAGCCTAAAAGTTAGTTAAGGCGGATTATAAAACGACTTATGACCGAACAAATGTTAAGATACTGATGGAGGGAGAGAGTGAAACAGAGTCCACGTACACTCCGTGACAACCGACAAGCCGGTCGCTGATTTCTTTACATGAAAGCGACAGACCGTCCATGCTTTGATTCACCGATCAGCCTTTCTCTGCCGTGAAATCAGCACGGGGAAGGAACTATGCGCGTGCGGCGCAAGTTCAAGTTACCACGTACAGTACTAGTATGGACCTCACGTCTGGTCTCATCGATGGAAGCAAACAGAAGAAGCACATGCACGCGAACGTGTACTCGTGGATAACCGAACCGGAACGACGAGGACGACGACGAGGACGACGCGTATGTGCAGTGCAGACAACTCCTAGGTCGCCCTTTAGCTGCAGTTCCAAACTTCCAATCCTACCATGGATTGGCCTTCAGCATTAGCAACCGGACACTCAGATGGGCTCAGGCGTTCCGTAAGTGTAGGATTTTTGCTTAGCAAACAGAGAAGTGAATGACTGAAGCAATCAAGAACTGTGTGCCGTGGCCCCAGCGGCTGTGGCTGGAGGAGGATCGCGGCCAGCAGCGGTCCGAGTGGCCCAGCTTGAACGACGAGGGGTCGAGATCGAGTAGCTGGCGGTCACAAGATACTAGCTGGTTCCCCAATCTCCCCTCCCTCGTCGTCGTCGGTTCCTCTGCCGACCGGGGCCCGGACGGAGTACATGCACGTTCACCCGATGGGGGACGAGGGGGTCGGCAAGTCGGCATGCGGCGCGATCAGGCGGTGATGAGCGAGACCGCTACCGACACGAGCCGTCGCCCGTCGCAATGATTTCTTGGAAAGAAATAGTAAGAGATTAGCCAAGTAAGTTTAGTTCACTTGAGTGCTTGCTTGTTTTTGAAGAAACTGCTTACACAAAGCAGCATGAAAACAAAGGGGTGTATTTGTTGCTAGCTAGTTATTCAGTGGATGGCTCGACGAATGCTCGGTTGCCTAATTCAACAGCATGCAAAGAAACACGAGTTTCCATATTCTTATAACATCAAATGATTTGGAAAGGGATTTTTCTCTATCGTGGCGTTGCGGTACACTACTAGGCAAAAGTGCTCTTGCAAGCACGAGCTCACGTGCACCCTTGCTACAGTAAAATAAGAGAAAATGTTAACAAGAAAAAAATTAATAAAACCCATTGATGTGTGTGTTTCACATGCGTGCAAAATTCTACGATGGAATGATATTCATGGAGGTCTGGATATAAAAAACTATCTTGTATTCACAAATGTGTTTGAAACATGTAAAAATGCCCAAAGTGTATCAAAAAAATATATTTCACGTGTGTGCTAAAAATGCATATTGTGTACGCACAAAAAGTAGACATGTGTTACGAAAGGAAACCAATGAAAACGGACAAAGAAACTAAAAGAAAATGAAAGAAAACAGAGGAATACGAAGAAAACCAATAGAGAAAGAAAAGAGAACCAAAAGTATAATGAAGAAAGAATAAAACCGAAGATAACCATAAAAACATAGAAAACACAGTATAATGATGATTTAAAAAAACCTAAAGAAAATCGGTGAAAAACAATGAAAAGGCAGAGGAAACCCAAAGAAACCAAAAAATGAAGCGAGCGAGCGAACTGCTGTAATGTATGTGCGACAGTGAGCGAATGCGTTGATGGACCGACCTGGTTCGCTCGCCTGTAGGCAATTCCTAATGGAATCAGTACAGACGAGACATAGCCCTGACGCACTTTTGATTGCGGCGACTATTCGCGTATAGTGAGATTTTTTTAAGACAATCTTACAAAGCTTTTATTTAATCGGACTCAAGGTTTATAGGTACAAAAGAAAGATCGCCGGGGTGCCCTATCCAAACATGACGGCTCACCCCTAATCTCAAAACATGCTCCTGGCTTATGCGTGTACTATACCAGGCCGGCCCATTAGCTCATACTGAAAAGAAATAGAGAAGAAAAAAGGAAGAACACGGGGATCGATCCCGGTCTCCTGGCTGCTGCTAGCTACCGGCCCCGCATTGGGCTAGTGATAAAGTAGTACGGCGCGACCTGTTTTAGGCGAAACGAGCCGGTTTTCTAATGGGTTTTAAGGGTTTTGTTTATGTTTTTTCACGTGTTTTTCTTTTTTTTCCTTGGTTTTCCAAGGGTTTTCTTTCCTTTCCGTTTTCACTATTCTCCTTTAGTCTCTCCTTTATTTCCTTCTCGGGTTTCATTGGATTTTTCCTTTTCTATATTTTTTGTTGTTTATTTTTTGTTTTCATCAATTTTCTTTGTTTTCTCTTGGGTTTCATTGTTTTTCTAATACATGTTTAGCATTTTTCAAATGATTGATTAACATTTTTTAAATACCAGATTAACATTTTTTGAAAACATGGTCAACATTTTTCCTATACACATTTAATATTCTTTTTTTAAATGCTTGACTAACATTTTTTAGATAAAAGTTTACTATATTTTTAAATATATGGTCCACATTTTTATACACATTTAATTTTTTTGAATACATGATCAACATTTTTCCTATACACATTTAAAATTTTCTAAATACAAGTTTAACATTTTTTGAATACATGGTCAATATTTTCCCTATACACATTTAACATTTTCAAATAAAAGTATATTTTTTAATATATGGTCAACATTTTTTCTATACACCTTTTAACATTTTCTAAATACATGGTCAACATTTTTTCTATACATGTTTAATTTTTTTAAATGCTTGATTCACATTTTTAAATATCTTATTATTTTAAATAAAATCTTTATTAACATTTTTAAATACATGGTCTACTTTTTTCACACATTGTATTTTATTTGTATACACGGTCAATTTTTTTATATACACATTTAACATTTTTCAAATGCATGATTAATATTTTTCAAAACATTATTGATAGTACATTTTTATTATATATATGCTTAAAGTTTTTGGAAGTATAAACAAAAGTTAGAACAGAAAAAGAGCGTGAAAAAACAGAAAAAAACAAGGGTGTAGCCTCCAGCGCACCTGGGTTAGCTTATCTCGAGCTGCCGTGACGCGAAGGTTCCCTAGGTCTCGCTGTAAGCGAGATATAGGGGCGGCCCTGTTTGATCAATTAGATTTGCTTCTGCGTGTGTGTGCAGCCTACCGGGTTTGCTCTCACCTCCTCCTTCGGCTCCCCTAAAAAATAAAGAATCTCCTTCATCGGCACTAATCGCTGGAGGAGAAAAAAATGCGGCAAGGCAGGCTCACCAATCTTTATTAAGTGGGTGCTTCTATAAACACCAAAACTATATGGCTAGGGTTTGGATCTTAATATTGTAATAATTGAGAACCAAATTAGTGTGTTTATATTTTTTGACGGCGGTTCACATCTATCTGAGAATTACATTAATATTTTTTTCAAACAAAAAACACACAGTGATCCTTATCGTTTGATAGTTTAAGTAATCTTCCTTTTCAGATATTAGGGTGATCTTTACAATTTCGCAGATCATCTTTGTGTTCATTGTTCAACTTTATATGTTCAACTACTAGTTCACGTGAAATGGCTCATTTTGGTAAGTATTTTTACTGTTGGGTATTTTTAGTTGTTTTTTTGGAAGATCCGGTTTTGGCGGGCTTCATTGATTTAGGAGAAAGCATACGAGAAAACAAGGGGATCAAGTGATCATGGTGTACAGGAAATTGCTTAAGAGCAAAAGAAAGAACGGAAAAAGGTGATAGGGGCGCCCAACGCCCACAGAGATCTGTCTATCTCACAGAGGCGTCCCCGAACGGAGGCTCCAAGCATGTAGCTCCGGCAGACCTCCAATGCGCAAGATCGAGCTTAACAACATGGAGAACATCATCAGTCCACGGCATTTTCTCTCTGAAAACGTATGCATTCCGCTCCTTCCAGATGTGCCAAGCAATCAACAACGTCATTGTTTTGAGCCCTCGCCTCCGGCCGGCAGTGGTGCATAGAGCTGTGGGAAGGCAGTGTGACACCCCAAGACCGTCGCTCCAGAAGACTTCCATATTTTCGTGATCTCCGTGTGTTTCATTTATGCTTGCTCTATTAATTTTTGCATTGCATCATATTATCATGCCATCATGTCATTTAGTTTTGTAAAGCTCAACTAAATAAATTACATAGATCTTTTGATCTGTTTAAATTGAAGGAATTCACATAGTGATTTCTCTTTACAACATATCCTCTTGATATTTAGAGAGCTATAATAAATATTTCATTAATTTGAAATTAACCATAACACACTTGCATTTTAGTTTCATGCCTCTTCTACTTCAAGTTTCACCTCAAAACCTTGCCGATGATTGTTTCTCCATTTATCGAGGCTCTGTCGCTGGAACTTGACTCTCGAACCATGGATCCCCTCCCTCCCTCCTCCCTCGCCTCCTCCCCCCCTCCTTCCCTCCTTGCCCTAGCCGTCCCGCTCCCCGCCCTGACCCGCTGGCCGGTGCCCGGTCATCCCCCTCTCCGCTTGCAGGTGCTCTCTCTCTCCCCTCCCCTGGCTCCCCGCGGGTGGGGTTCTCCCCTCTGTCTTCTCCGCTGCCGGTGCTCGGATCTCGTTTCTGGGCCCTTGCGTCTGATGAGGAGGATTCGCGGTCGTCGGTCCCTTCCCCCTGTGGTCCCGTGCCTTGTGCTGGGGAGGGGGGTGGTGCCTTCCGCCGCTCCTCGTCCCCGCAAGTTCGCTCCTGGTGGCCGGGGCCGGTCGGTGGCCGCGTCTTCGTCGGTCGATGGCTGGATTCGGATCTCTCGGCGGCGGCGTAAGTCTGGTAAGTTTGCTGTTGCATCACCTGATCTCGTTGTCCTGGGCAGTGCGCCTGATGGGGAGCTTGGTGGCCTCCCATCCCCCTCTCCTGCAGCCTCTGCGGCGGCCTCGTCGCCGGCGGCGGCGACGGCGGGGTCGCTGGTGGCTTCGTGTAACCTAGATCTCGATTTCTCTGCGGTGGCCATCGGGCCGCGGGACGTCCCCTCGGGTGGGCTTGATGGGCCTTGCGATTTTCCGTTGCCCAGTGGGCCTGCCTCTCCTCCCTCTCTTTCATCGGTGGAAGATTTCCCCCCTCTGGTCCCGTCCGGCCCAGTTGGGCCCATCGTCCGGGTTCCTGCTCCTCAACCTTCTTTGGCCCATGTGGCGAGTCGGGCCCAGGTGGGCACGGCTCGGACGGGCTATTTATGGATCCCCCGCGGCTCTTCCTCCCCTTTGCTAGGGTTTCCGGCTTCCGCTTCTGATCTGCGCCGTCACCGTCTTCCCATTCGTCGCCTCATTAGATCCTCCCCACCTCCACCCCTCCTCCTTCCTTTTGCTGTGGTGCTATCCATGGACAAGTCGCGGGGCTCTTCCTGTGAGGCGCTCTCGGGCAGCAAGCGACGCCGTGAGGACTCCCCTTCCTCCGCGGTGGATCTGGAGCTCGAGGCTTCGCTCCGTTCCAAGTTGGAGGCGGAACAGGCGGCGCGCGAGCAGGTGGCTCGTGACTGCGAGGCTCGGGCTTCGGGTCCGAAGTGGTCGCAGCGCTCGGAGAGGGTTGGTGTGCCCGGATTCGGCCCGCAGGGCTCTGGATCTGGCCATTCTCTCTCTCGGGTGCTGGACCCGTGGGAGGCGGCGGTGGCCTCTGGCGGTGGTGTTTTTTCGTCTTCTGCCTCCCTTCCTGCTCCGGGAGTGGGCCGCGGTCCATCTGCTCCGTCGCGCCCTCCTCCTCCTCCTCGCTCGGTTGGGGTTGGTGCTGGTGCTCATCCGCCGCCTCGGTCCTTCGCGGGGCCGGCGCGTCGGCCGCCCGGTCCGGCCTCTGGGGCGCCCCCTTTTCCGGGGATGGGGGATGGGATCCTTCCTCCTTCTCCGTCACTTCCGCAATCCCGCCCGTCCTCTGCTTCCCATAACAACCCCTCGGCGCTCACCTGCTTCTCTTGTCACAGGCCTGGCCATTTCCAGTCTTGCTGCACCAACCCTCCTTTTTGCCTGATCTGTCGCTCTGATGGTCACCTCACGGTCAACTGCATGGCTAGGCAGAAACCTCCCGCGGTCATCCAGTTCGGCTCGGGCCTCCCCGGTTGCGCCTTTTTCGCCTTCGACGGTGACCTGCCTATCCGGGAGGTGGCACCTGCTCTATCTAATGCTGCGATTGTTACGGTCAAGGATCAAAAGATTTCCCCCCAAATTCTTCTAGAAGGGCTTCGCATTTGGGATGAGGCTGGATGGGACTGACAAGTTGTGCAGATATCTGAATTTGAGTTCTCTGTGGTGTTTCCCTCCAAAGAATGTTTGTGGATGATTGCCTCATGCACTAGCTTCACCTTGCCCCTCAATCAATTGGTGGTTTCTGTTAAAGCGGCTTCTTGCGGTGGTACAGCAGTTGGTCCTCTCTCTCAAGTCTGGGTTTTGATTGACGATTTGCGTGCTGGTCTCCGTTCGTCTGCTTTTCTCATGTCTTTCGGGGTTCTGATTGGGAAGCCCAACGAGGTGGATGAAGACTC
This sequence comes from Triticum urartu, assembly GCF_003073215.2. Lineage (NCBI taxonomy): Eukaryota > Viridiplantae > Streptophyta > Magnoliopsida > Poales > Poaceae > Triticum > Triticum urartu. Next base: position 633,005,481 of record NC_053028.1, on the reverse strand, counting down.
TCTGAACAAGGTTGGCCCTGCTAGGATGAAGGTTTGGTGTGGATCCTGAACGGGTTCATGGCTCGATTGATATCTTCCCTTCTCCCAATGGTATTAAGCTTCGGGTGCGGGTGGAGGGGGCGGCTGCTTTTCAGACTCCACCTCCCCTCCTCCCCCTTCTAACCCTTCGGACAAGTATGATAAGGAGGGGGACGGATCTCTGGGTGGCCCTAATCAGAGCCATGGGTCTAACCTCCGCTTCACCCAATTTGAATGGGATGGTTTGGCAGATTCTGAACGTGAGTTGTTTCAATCCCAAGCTCCCTCTGGTGTTGCTCCTCGTGATGATTCGGTGATCCCGTCTGCTGCTCCCAATGTCCCTGCTGCTGGTGCTGATATGTCGAAGTTCCCGCCCTGCTCTGCTACCCCCGTTTCTGGTGCTTGCTCCAATCTTCCTGTCCGCCCGCTCTCCCCCACTCGATCGGGAATTGAAGATCTTCCGGCCTCCCCGGCTCGCGATGTGGTGGAATCCCAGTCCCTCCGGAAGAAGAAATCCTCAGTGCGCAAATTCTCGGCTAAGAGCCGGAACTCGTCGGGCTCGAAGCACTCCATGACGGGGGTTTGTCGGCGTCTTGATCAAGATTTGGGATCTATGTCCCGTTCGGGTCCCCATGTTGGCTCTCCTGCTGCGCGGTCGCCTGCGATTCGATCCCCTGTGTCCACGGCTCGCAAAGGAAGGCGGGTGGCGAATTCAGGTGTTTCTGTCCTGGAGCGGGCTGAAAAGCGGGCTGCGGCGAAGGATCTCCCTCCCCCAGGTACATCTCCCGTTCCCTCTGTTGTTGCTTCTCCGGTTCGGTTGCTTCTACCTTCTCTTTCGGATGATCATCTTTTAAATATTATGTCGGATGTGGGGGTGGTGGTTGATTCGTCTGTTGGTTCTCCTAGTTCTCTTCTTGCTATTATTCGGGCTAACGAGATGGCTCAGGCTGCCATTGCCAAAGCCAAAGGGGCCGTTGCCTCTCAGGTAGGGGCTTCTAGTAGTGGTCCGGTCGTGGACGCGGGCGCTGGTAGTGGCCAGCCCCAATCCAACTTGTCTAAAAGGGGCACCAATAAGCGTGCTAAACCCTGCGTGGCCCCTTGCAGGTCGATCCTTTGAATCAAGAATCTTTCTTATAAATGAGAGCGTTATTCTGGAATATTAGGGGGTTCAGTGCTAGGGGGCGTCGTGACCAACTTAAAGATCTGGTTCGTTCTAACTCTATTGACTTCGTGGGGCTGGTAGAAACCTTCAAGGAATCCTTCTCCCCTAATGACTTTTCTGCTATTGTGGGCATGGACAGATTTAATTGGAACTTTTTACCTGCTTCGGGGCACTCTGCGGGATCTTGATAGGCTCCAATAAAGATATTTTTGATTTTGTTGCTTTTGATCATGGGATCTTTTGGGCCAGTGTTGTTCTCTCTCATAAAGCTCAGAATACTCTTTGTGAGTTTATCGTCGTCTATGGGCCTGCGGACCATTCCTTGTCGCCTTTATTTCTTAATGAACTTTCGTTGAAGATCGATGCTTGTAATTTACCGATGGTTATCGGGGGAGACTTTAACCTTCTGCGGTGCCCTAATGACAAAAGTAATGATAACTTCTCCTAGACGCTGGCTAATGCCTTTAACGACTTCATTAGTGCCAATGCTATTCGTGAGCTGCCTCGGGGGGGAGCTCGTTATACCTGGTCCAATCATCAGTCAATCCCTATTAGATCAGTGCTTGACAGAGTCTTCCTTTGTCCCAGGTGGGATTCCTTGTTCCCTAGGGCCTCTCTTTACGCCAAATGCATTATCGGTTCCGATCATACCCCCTTAATTCTTGACGATGGTTCCATTAGCCTCAGGCCTCCGGCTAGATTTCAATTTGACGCCTCCTGGTTGGCTGTGGATGGCTTTGTCGATATGGTTGCGGCGAAGATCTCCCTTTCTCTATCATCCAATGCTCACTCCTTTGGGCCTTTGGATGATTGGCATTCGTGTTCCTATAACCTGTGTAAATTCCTTAGAGGTTGGTCTCGTAATCGTGCGGCAGAGGATTGTCGCACCAAATCTTTCCTCGAAGACCAGATCTTGTCGCTGGATCGTGTGGCTGATTCTATTGGGCTCTCTGACGATGGTTGGGCGGTTCGTTATAATCTGGAGGCTGCTTTAATACAGTTACACCATCAGGCTGAGATTTATTGGCGTCAACGGGGTACTCTAAACTGGACTCTAAAAGGCGACTCCCCTACGGCGTATTTCTTTGCGATCGCAAAACGGCAGGCGTAGACGATGTGGTATTAATAGCCTGCTCATTAATGGTGTGCGATCTTCGGAGCAGTCTGTTATTATGGCTCATGTGGTGGATTTCTTCTCTTCGTTGTTGGGGGCTAAACCTCCATCGGGCTTCTCCATTTCTCCCTCCCTTTGGAACTTAGGTCTTAAAATCTCACCCGAGGAGAATGCCTCTTTGATGATCCCTCTTTCTGATTAGGAAATTTGGGATGTTGTTAACACTGCCAATCCTAATGCCGCTTCTGGGCCAGACGGCTTCTCTATTCCTTTCTTTCGGAAATTCTGGCCCCAGTTGAAACAGCTGGTTTGTAATGTTATCCAGGGCTTCTGTCTTGGTACTGTCGATATCTCCCGCCTGAACTATGCAGTGATAACCCTGATCCCCAAGGTTAAGGGTGCTGATGTTATTTCCCAATTCTGACCTATTGCTTTGATTAACAACTTCGCCAAATTCCCGGCTAAAGGCTTTGCGAATCGTTTGTCGCCGGTTGCTCATAGAGTTATTAGTCCTTATCAATCTGCTTTCATCAAAGGGCGTTTCATCCTTGATGGTATCCTATCCCTTCATGAGATTGTTCATGATCTTCACGCTCGGAGAGCTAAAGCGGTTATCCTTAAGCTAGACTTTGAGAAAGCCTATGACTCCGTTAGCTGGCCCTTCCTCAAGCAGGTCCTTCTTGCTAAAGGTTTCGACGGTGCTTATGTTCATCGTATCATGCAGTTGGTCTCGGGTGGCCATACTGCCGTTTCGGTTAATGGTTTTGTTAGCAATTTCTTCACCAATGGTAGGGGCCTTCGCCAAGGGGATCCTGCTTCCCCTATTCTTTTTAATTTTGTGGCCGACGCCTTCTCGTGCATGCTTTCCAGGGCGGCCCGTTGTGGGCACATTGCTCCTGTGGTCTCTCATTTACTTCCGGAGGGTGTTTCCCACTTGCAATATGTAGATGATACAATTATCTTGGTGGATCTGGATGACACCTACATTGCCAATCTTAAATTCATCCTGTTGTGTTTCGAAGCTGTTTCGGGTCTTAAGATTAATTTCGCTAAAAGTGAGGTTCTGGTGACGGGTGTGGATGAGGCGGAAGCCTTGCGGGTTGCCAGGCTTCTGAACTGTTCTTTGGGTTCCTTTCCCTTTAAATATCTAGGCCTTCCTATCTCTCCTGGCGTGCTCCATGCTAAAGATTTCGCTCCGGCGGTCGCTGAAGTGGGGAACAGGGTGCTCCCTTGGAGAGGCAGATATAATACCAATGCTGGCAAAGTTGCTCTAATTAACTCCTGCTTATCCTCTCTCCCCATGTTTCTTATGGGCTTCTATCTTCTTACGGATGGCGTGCATGCTGGCTTCGACAAACATAGGGGAGCCTTCTACTGGAATTCTGCGGATAACAAACGGAAATATAGGCTGGTCAAGTGGCAGCATATGTGTAAGCCTAAAAACCGTGGGGGGTTAGGTATTATTAATACTCGGGTGATGAACATTTGTTTGCTTATCAAGTGGTGGTGGAAAAATTTAACTAGTGGGGCTGACTCGCTTTGGTTCTCGATTCTTAAGGCTAAATACTTCCCACATTCCAACCCGCTGTTTGCCACCGCGAGGCGCGGCTCTCAATTTTGGAAATCCCTTGTCAAAGTCAGACCTATTTTCCTGGAACATGTTAAATTTAATGTTGGTAATGGGATGGCAGTCCGCTTTTGGTTGGACTGGTGATCGGGGGATGCCCCCCTCGCTGAGAGTTTTCCGGTTTTGTTCTCTTACTGTCCTAATCCGGGTATCTCCATCGCGGAGGTGGCGGCTAATAACTGGGATCTGGCCTTTCGTCGGGCCCTGTCTCCTGAAGAGTTGGAAGATTGGCAAAGTCTCTCTGCCCTCTTCCCCGTGCTCTTGGAGTCAGCCGATTCTGTTGTCTGGCCTCTTTCGGCCTCAGGTAGATTTTCGGTCAAGTCGCTTTATTCTAGACTTATTGGTGGTACTCCTTCGACCAGATTCTCTTGTGTTTGGAAGTCCAAAGTTCCTCCTAATATTAAATTTTTCCTTTGGCAAGCCTTTTGTGGTCGCCTGCCGGCTGCTGACCAGATTAAAAAGCGCAATGGGCCTGGCTCGGATTTCTGTCATCTATGTGGGGCCTTGGAGAACTCTGATCACATCTTTTTCAATTGCGTGCTGGCCAAGCTGGTTTGGTGCTGTGTCAGATCTTGGCTTCAGGTCTCTTGGAACCCCTCCTCTTTCTCCGATATTCGAACCCTAGCCAAAGCTTTGGTTGGGGTCACCAAGAGGGTGTTTTGGGTTGGCCTGGGTGCCTTATGTTGGGCTCTGTGGACCATTAGGAACAAATTTACTATTGAGCATATCTTCCCATCTAAGCCTGCTGACGTTCTTTTCAAATCATGTATATTATTGCAGCAGTGGAGATCATTGACTAAGGAGGTTGATCGGGATGCCCTGGACCTGCTCATCGACAAAATCCGGGCTTCAGAATCTCACATCTCCGGACGGGATCCTGTCGTCTAATCCTGGTGGTGCTGTTTGCAGAGTTTAGGTCTCACTCCTTTCCGGCCCGTGCGCCGTGTATGGCAGTTTCCTGTATCCATCCTTCCTTGGCTACTCTTATATACTTTTCGTTCCGTGCGCTGTGTGCGTTCTCCTCGTTAACTGGTCTCTTTCCTGTTTGGTCTCGTGACGCTGCCATGTGGCTTTATTTATAAAGTCGGGCTCTGGCCTTTTCTCTATCGAGGCTCTGTCTAAATTCTCAACATTTTTGGACACTTCTAAATCGTAGAGTACATTCAACTCCTTTGGTGCAAGTTAAATAATTTTGGATTTAACTTCGCCTATTTTCCTGGAACCACTTTTGTTGGGTTGGAAATATTCCATAAAGCCTTACAAAAATATCCCACCATTGTATTCTTCTCCATGGCCTCTTCTCTTGATTCTTTTGGTCTCTCTCTATTTTTTCTGTAAGGAGATTACGAAGAGAGAGGGGAGCAGTGCATAGCAGAAGCCCTCTTAAGGCCCACATGCGGCCTGACCTAGCCAGCCCGAGGCCCAGCCGCGACCTCACCCCTCGATCCCATCTTCCTCCCGAGTGCTGTCACGCAGAGAGGGGGCAGCCCCCCTCGCTTGATCTTGAGCGCCCCAGCGCCGCACCTCGCCGCCGCTTGCTCCGGCGACCAGCACCAACGAGCACCGCCGCCTTGCGCCGCCCCTCTCCCTCGCATCCTCGCCGTGGTCCTGCGTGCTGCCCGGCGACCCCGCTGCTCACCGGTGAGCCATGCCGCGCCGCCGGAAATCGCGAGGCCGCAGCCTCCTCCTCGTCCAGTGACGCCGCTCGATGCGCGAGCTCCGCCGCCCCTGCTTCCGCCGAGCTGTGTGGCTCCACCACCATCTCCAGCCGCTCCCGCCTGCAGCCAGTGGCGGCGCCAGGAAATGAAGGCTGGGTATTCATCCAAATTTTTTTTGGCTCCAAATATATGAACCAAACAACACAACACTAGCAATATATGAACAAAACAACACTAGCATAATGGCAATAGCAATATTTCAATGTATCAGACGATAACAACATGAATACATAAGTACCTTTTGATTAATAAAGTGATGATATCCTTCTTACAATATATTAAATCCCTTCTTCACAAAAGCATCTCCACCGGGACATCTTGTTTTATCCTTGAACAAATAGCAAACGAAGCAGAAAGCGGCTTCTTTGTCCACACTATACTCAAGCCACTTGTAATCCTTAAACCAAGAAGGAGAAAAGCGATGCTGTAATCCACTTATATCTCTATACTCAAAATTATGATTCTTTGGTTGACATGCCCCCAACTCGATGTATCTCCTTCTAACTTTATCCTGGTCATTGACATTGTACCTAGAGATGGGGATCCGTTTCCCAGGATCAGACTCAAGTGCTTCCAAATCTACTTCAAACTGAACTTCATCATTTGCTTCATCATCTTCTACAATTGGGGTTGGGGAGCCAGCTGCACTCTCAGGTTCTGGGTGGCCATCATCAGGTTCATGTGCCAGTTGCAGATTGCTCTCAATAGTAGGAGGAATGATACTACTATTGTCAACTTCAACATCAGGAGGAGTAGATGTCGAACTTCTTTTATTTGCCTTGGAAGCCCTTTCCCACAATGCAACAATACTAACACCCTTCTTCTTCATCTGTGATACAAGATCAGAAAAAATACATCAGCAATCTAGTAATCTACTAAGTTGGTCGTGTAGCAAACTAGTGTTCGGATCGTTCTAAACAAATGAATATGAATGCATTTTACAGCACAAGCAATTTGTCCTGACACAGAAAAATCATTCTACAACATCATGAATAGCAGAGGAGTTGTACCGAATTATTCAACCAATAATATTTTCGCGCACTCAGTAGGCAGTAGCAGAGTGATGTGCATATTTGACAGCAACACAAGTAGCAATTTGTCCCCAAAACTTTAACCCGGAATACCCACCTTAGGCAGTAGCTCGTTGCATTCAAATCCAGCACTAGCAGCAATTTGTCCAATTTGACTGCACTACCAATCCACCTACAGATAATAGAACTAGGAATTAGGAATTAGGAGCATGTGATTTGACTAGGAACTGGGAATTAGGAATTGGGAACTAGGACAAATCCAGCACTAGCTCGCTCTGTGATGCTCCAGGCGCTGCTACAACTTGACCAGGCACTGCCACATAAGCCCATAGGAATTAGAACTAGGAGAAGAGGAGAATAGAACCTGGTCCGTTGCCGGCCTGCCGCTGGTCGCCCGTTCAGCGGCTCCGCTTGCCGCTGCCTGCAATCAGTACTGGCCGTCGCCGCTGGCCGCTACTCGCCGCCGCCACCGTCGCTGGCCGCAGTCGCTAGGTTAGGTTGGGGACTTGGGGAACGGCCGAGTGGGGGTTGGATCGAGTGAACGGGACGAGTGTAGCCGGTATCCTGTGTGGGCTATGGGCTGTGGGCCATTAAATAAGACATGTATTAATTTTTTGGGGCCAAATCTTGGGTATTCATATGAAGACACGTGAATACCCCTGGCGCCGCCGATGCCTGCAGCACCCTCTCGCCGCGCCGCGCCCTCAAGCTCCTCGCGCCATCGTTGCGCCTCCCTGCTGCTGGGGCCCTGCCGCTAAATCCCGCCTGCATTCCCCTGTTGAGCGCCGGGACGAACGGCAACAGCTCCTCCTTGCCTCGTCCACGTCGACAGGAGCCGTGCCATGGACCTCTGCACCCTCGCCGGAGTGAGCTCGTCCCCGCTGCGCCTAGTCCCTAGCTCCTTCCCTTCTTCGCCAAGTCCAGCGACGACCGCGCCCGTTGACTCCTGCGATGCCTGCTGCTGCCGCTGTTTTCCCCTGTCAAACGAACAAGCAGCCCCTTCGGGGTTTTTCACCAAGTCCCCGGTCCGATGAACGCACACGTAACACCGACGACCACGAGCACCTCCTGTCAGCCGTCTACTTCGACCACATCAAGCCGGCAAGTCCGAAGACCCCAAGTACCCCGATGTCGACGACCCTCAAGTTCGGCTACACGGAAACGCCAAGTACCCCTACGCGCGAAGATGCCAAGACCGTTTCGGGATTCACCAAGTACTGCTACTGATGACTCGAACATCTACGAAAACGTGTACCACTACCATCACCGAGATTGCGAGAACCTCTACCGACGACCTCGGAGCGTGTACGACGACCGTTGTCGAAGACCCGTACCTCTACCGCTTCCTGAACATGAACGACTACTTCCACTACGACCGTCCCGAGAACATCTACTTCCTCTACTTTGCACCGAAACCGAACTGTCCCGAACGCACGCTTCGAAGGTATAACTGTCAAAACGACGCCCGTGGATGAATGCATGTTGTATGAGATGCTTGTGTTTGCATCGTGTCTGGGTTGTCTTCGTACGGTCCTCCTCATTTTCCATGCCATCGACATGTGGGAACCCAGTATCCGGGATCACCCCAGCATCTCTTGCGTGTTCCACACATCGGCCCACTTCCTTTTGCACTGGTATCTCCATGAGCTACCGGAACCGATATGTAGCCGTGGCATCATTTTCGGGTTCGTTACCATGGCACCCTTTCTTTCCACCACGGTGACAAATGCTTCATAACATGTTCATGTCAACTTTTTCATAAAACTGCATCCAACTTGAATATGTCATCCGCATCATGATAACAACATTTAAAATATTTAAAATTGTTGTTTGTATTAAATTGCTATGCATATGGGGATTTCTCGGAATTGTTGTTTGTTATTTCCGGCCTCATTTAAACTTGCCTAAATAGTTAGTTTAATTATGTTTCACCTCTTGCCATGTTAACCAACATTTAATATTGTTGAGTACCTAACCGAGAGTGAACCAAATAATCGAATGTGGTTTTTCGTCAACATGCATTTTGTTACATGTTGAGCTCCACTTAACTTGTAGTTTTGTTTGTGCACTTTGCCATGCCATGCTTATTTAAACCGACATGCATCATCCTTGGGTGTGCATCATGCCATGTTTATGCTTGTGTGTTTACCATGTTGCTTGCTTCTTTCCGGTTTGCTTCTCTCATTAGCTTCAGTTTCGTTCCGGAATTGTGAGGATTCGTTTGACTACGTCCGTTTGTCTACTTCTTGGACTCATTCTTCTTCCTAACGGGACTTCAGGCAAGATGACCATACCCTCGATATCACTTCTATCTTTGCTTGCTAGTTGTTCGTTCTATCGCTATGCCGCGCTACCTACCACTTGTTATATCACGCCTCCCATATTTCCATGTCAAGCCTCTAACCCACCTTCCTAGCAAACCGTTGTTTGGCTATGTTACCGCTTTTGCTCAGCCCCTCTTATAGCGTTGTTAGTTGCAGGTGAAGTTGAAGTTTGTTCCATGTTGGAACATGGATATGTTGGGATATCACATTATCTCTTATTTAACTTAATGCATCTATATACTTGGCAAAGGGTGGAAGGCTCGGCCTTATGCCTGGTGTTTTGTTCCACTCTTGCCACCCTAGTTTCCGTCATACCGGTGTTATGTTCCTTGATTTTTGCGTCCCTAACATGATGAGGGGTATGGGAACCTCTTGACAGTTCGCTTTAAATAAAACTCCTCCAGCAAGGCCCAACCTTGGTTTTACATTTGCCTAACAACCTATAACTTTTCCTTGGGGTTGCAAACCCGAGGGTCATCTTTATTTTAAGCCCCCCGGGTCAGTGCTCCTCTGAGTGTTTGTCCGAAATGGGCAGCCTGCGGGGCCTCCTCGGGGAAACTTGAGGGCTGGTTTTACTCGTAGCTTGACCTATCTGGTGTGCCCTGTGTCGTGGTTCTAAGTCTGACAGTAGAATGGGGGGGTAGGAATATAGAGGTAAGATCTTAGCTATGGAGGAGTTGTACACGGGAGTTTTACGAGTTCAGGCCCTTCTCGGAGGAAGTAACAGTCCTACGTCTCGGAGCCCGGAGGTGGTCGACTGGATTATATGCGTGTGTGTTACAGAAAGTGCGAACCCCTGTGCCTGTGGAGGGGGGTGGCTTATATAGATTGCGCCAGGACCCCAGCCAGCCCACGTCACAGAGGTTTTAAGGTACATAAAGAAGGAGACATTACTGGTAACGCCTGCAATAAAGATACATAATGGCCATTAAAGCTATGACTTAATTCCCGACCGTTCCAGAGTGGAGAGGGATCTTCTCGTAGTCGAGTGATTATCTATACGGTCGAGTGTCTTCAGGATTGTTGAGTGGAACATAACTTCATGGTCGAGTGGATGATGATTTTTCTTCGAATGCTCATGGTACCTTTAGGGATGTCCTTGGGGAGGGTATCTTGAACAGATCCATGATCCTACCCTAGGTACATAACTTCGTCACCCTGAGAACGAGATATGTGCAGCTCCTATCGGGATTTGTCGACACATTCAGGCGGTCTTGCTGGTTTAGTTTTATCATTGTCGAAATGTGTTGTGCACCGGGATTCCGAGTCTGATCGGGTGTCCCACGATGGAGGATTGTCTCCGTGGATCATGAGCTTGTGATAGGCTAAGTAGGGACACCCCTGCAGGGTATAAACTTTCGAGAGCCGTGCCCGCGGTTATGTGGCAGATGGGAATTTGTTAATATCCGGTTGTAGAGAACTTGACATTAACTTGATTAAAATGAATCAACCGCGTGTGTAGCCGTGATGGTCTCTTTTCGGCGGAGTCCGGGAAGTGAACACGGTCTTGTGTTATGTATAAACGTAAGTAGTTTCAGGATCACTTCTTGATCACTTCTAGCTTCTCAACCGTGCGTTGCTTCTCTTCTCGCTCTTATTTGCATATGTTAGCCACCATATTTGCTTAGCGCTTGCTGCAGCTCCACTTCATTGAAGGAAATATGCCATAGAGGCAATAATAAAGTTGTTATTTATATTTCCTTATATTATGATAAATGTTTATTATTCATGCTAGAATTGTATTAACCGGAAACTTAGTACATGTGTGAACACTTATGCCAGTCGGGCCCAGGCGGATACCCCGCGCGATCCGTGGGCACGCATACATGTCTGGCTAGCGGCGGGGTGCGCCGATCTGCAGGAGTGATTACCAATGCCATGCATGCACGTAAGCCATTTTCCACGTCGACCCTGCCTCCTTCCCCAAAGCCCGACCCATCCAAGCATTGCAGCGCCAGCTAGCCCATGTCTTGTACGATCTCGTGCCGCGATCACGTCTAACAAAATTAAGTCCGACCTTGTGCCCCGAGCATGTCCTTGACCTGCTTAAATACCTTCATCTTTTTTATTTTTACAAGTGTCGATCTTCACTGTACTCTATTTGGAAGATATGCAGGATGAGCACGATTCATCACCTATAATAAACTTGCGGCTGTTCGTAATCATCATGCATATTCTTCATATGGAGAGCATGGATGACTGATGTATTTTTGGGGTTTGTCGGTGCTACTTCTTAAGCTTGCGTTGATTTTTTTTCCTTAAAGAGGAAAGAGTGATGCGGCAAAGTAGAGATAAGTATTTATCTCAGTTAAGATCCAAGGTATCAATCCAATAGGAGGACACACAAGTCTTCAATAGATGCACCTGCACAAACTAACAAACATTTGCACACAACGCGAAAAAGGGTTTGACAAGTAGACTGACTCCTGTCTGCATCTACTACTATTACTCCACACAATGACCGCTATCCATCATGTATCTAGTGTATTAAGTTAAATAAAATGAAGTAACTCCTTAAGCAAGATGACATGATGAAGAGGGATAGATCCAATCAATATGGTAAAATCTCATCTTTTTATCCTTAATGACAACAATAATAATTCGTGCCTCGCTACCCCTACTGTCACTCATGAGGACACGCAAGATTGAACCCATCACAAAGCACCTCTCCCATTGCAAGAAATATCAATCTAGCTAGTTGGCCAAACCAAATCAATAGATCGGAGAGAAATACAAAGCTATCTTAATAATGCATAAAAGAGTTCAGAGAAGACTCAAATAATATTCATAGATAATCTAATTATAAACCCACAATTCATCGGATCTCAACAAACACACCGCAAAAGAAGATTACATCGAATAGATCTCCAAAAACATCGAGGAGAACGTTGTATTGAAGATCAAAGAGAGAGAAGCCATATAGATACTATAGATAGCTATGGACCCGTAGGTCTATGGTAAACTACTCACATATCATCGGTAGGGCTGCAAGGTTAGTGTAGAGGCCCTCCGTGATCGAATCCCCCTCCGACAGAGTGCCAGAAATGGCCCCAAGATGGGATCTCACGAGAACAGAAGCTTGCGGCGGCGGAAAGTATTTTTGGTGTTCCCCCTGGTGTACGGGGAATATTTCATTATTTATGGAGATAAAATTAGGGTTAGGGGTCCCTAGGGGCCCACAAGCCTGCCCCCCCTGTGCGCCCTAGGAATATTTTGGTATTGATTTTCTCTAAAAGAGAAAAACAAGGAAAAAACAGCAACTGGCACTAGGCACTAGGATAATAGGCTAGTCCCAAAAATGATATAAAATAGCAAATTAATGCATATAAAACATCCAAGATGGATAATATAATAGCATGGAACAATCAAAAATTATAGATACATTGGAGACGTATCAAGCATCCCCAAGCTTAATTCCTGCTCGTCCTTGAGTAGGTAAATGATAAAAACTGAATTTTTGATGTGGAATGCCACCTAACATGTTTATCAAGTAATCTTTCTTATTGTGGTATGAATATTCAGATCCATAAGCTTCAAAACAAAAGTTTAATGTTGACATAAAACAATAATACTTCAAGCATACTAACAAAGCAATCATAACATTTCAAAATATCATGGCTAAAGAAAGTTATCCCTAAAAAATCATAGTCGTGTCATGCTCTGTCTTCATCACACAAAGTATTTATCATGCACAACCCCGATGATAAGCCAAGCAATTGTTTAATACTTTTGACGTTCTAAACCTTTTTTCAACTTTCACGCAATACATGACCGTGAGCCATGGCTATAGCACTATGGGTGGAATAGAAGGTGGTAGTAGACAAAATGGAGAAAGAAATTCTCACACCAATTAGGCAAATTAACATGCTATGGAGATGCCCATCAATTGATATTGGTGCAAGTGAGTAGGGATTGCCATGCAATGGATGCACTAGAGTCATAAGTGTATGAAAGCTCAAAAGAAAACTAAGTGGGTGTGCATCCAAAGGCTCACGAAGACCTAGGGCAATTTTGAGGAAGCTCATCATTGGAATATACAAGCCAAGTTCTATAATGAAAATTTTTCACTAGTAATATATGAAAGTGACAACATAGAAGACTCTCTATCATGAAGAACATGGTGCTATTTTAAAGCACAAGTGTGGAAAAAGGACACTAACATTGTCCCTTCTCTCTTTTTCTCTCTTTTTTTCTTTTTTTCTTTTTGGGCTCTTTGGCCTCTCTTTTTTGGGGCTCTTTGGCCTCTTTTTATTTTAAGTCCGGAGTCTCATACCAACTTGTGAGGAAATCATAGTCTTCATCATCCTTTCCTCACATAGGACAATGCTCTAATAATGATGATCATCGCACTTTTCTTTACTTACAACTCAAGAATTACAACTCGATACAAGAATAAGGATATGACTCTATATGAATGCCTCCGTGGTGTACCGGGGTGTGCAATGATCTAGTGTGACATGTATGAAAAATATGAACGGTGGCCAAGCCACAAATAATATGTCAACTATATGATCATGCAAAGCAATATGACAATGATGGTATGTGTCATAATAAACGGAACGGTGGAAGTTGCATGGCAATATATCTCGAAATGACTATGGAAATGCCATGATAGGTAGGTATGGTGGCTGTTTTGAGAAAAGGTATAGGTGGTTTAATGCATCGGGGAAAGTTACACGGTACTAGAGTGGCAAGCAAAGGTGGAAGGGTGAGAGTGTGTATAAGTCATGGACTCAACATTAGTCACAAAGAACTCACATACTTATTGCAAAAATTTATTAGCCCTCGAAACAAAGTACTAATACGCATGCTTCTAGGGGGATAGATTGGTAGGAAAAGACCATCGCTCGTCCCCGACCGCCACTCATATGGAAGACAATCAAAAATAAATCATGCTCTAACTTCATGGCATAACTAGAGACCATATGTGCATGCTTCGGGAATCACACACCTTAACACAAATATTTCTATTATCCCACAATTACCAACAAGCATGACTCTAATATCACCATCTTTATATCTCAAAACCATCACAAGGAATCAAACTTCTCATATATTCACTGATCTACATGAAAGTTTTATTATATCCCTTTTGAATACCCATCATATTAGGACCAAATTCATAACCTAAGAAAATTGACATACTATTTTTAAGACTCTTGCCACTCCCTATTTCGTAGTCCACCAAAATTTTACTCAAAACTCGAAAACATCACAATACAAAACTCAACAGAAAAACTCGTGAGATCCGGTAGTGAAAGAAAGCAAATAACCACTTTTAGCTACTGTTGTAAACTTATTCCAATTTTATGTTGGTGTTATATCTACTATATTCTAACTTCTCCATGGTTCATACCCTCCGATATTACACGTAGATTCATCAAAATAAGCAAACAACATAACAAAAACAAAAATCTGTCAAAACAGAATAGTCTATAGTAATTTGGACTTTTGCCAAACTTCTGTAACTCCAATTTTTTTTTGAAAACGTAGGAAATTTGTATATCAATCTTGTGTAAAAAATTCAGATTTTTTCATCGCTTCTGTGGTTTTTACAAATTCAGCTACTGGACCAATCAACTATCACCACACATCATCCCAAAGATCTTACATGGCACAAACACTAACTAAAACACTAAATCACAATTATTGCAGAAGTAATATTGCATAAACACAACTGACATGCCAACTTTTGCATCCAATGGTGTTCCGATTTTGGGAAGCTTCTAGATGCTTTTAGTCTCATTTTTTATATTTAGTTTTTTTCTTTTCTCTGTTCTTTTTTATTTATTTTTCATTCATTTTAAAGTTAATGAACATTTTTCAAATTCGTGAACTTTTATAAAATTTTGAACAGTTTCTAAATTCACAAGGATTTTTTAAGTTCCTATTTTTTCAAATTTGCAATCTTTTTGTAAATTTTCTGAACTTTTTGAAAATTGCTAACAATTTTAAAATACAGATTTTTATTTCAATTTATTAAACATTTTTCAAATTCAAAACCCTTTTTGAATTCAGAAACGTGATTTTTCTAAATGCGTGAACTCTTTTTTGAATACATGAAATTATTCTAAAGTCACTATAAAAATCTAGATATGAGATTTTTTTTTAAGTAAACAGTCTACCTGTACCAAACCATTCAACCAGTCAACCGAGCGAGCAAGACCGAGCGGAGCAAGGGAGCGAGAAGCGGCGAGTGCTAATGGGTCGGCCCATCCGAGACACGCGTGAGCAACGACGCTCCAATCAGCGCCTAGAGCACCAATTAGGAACTTTCTTGCTAACTGCACGGAAATGATTGACCGTAAGCACGCACGGGACATGAGTTAGACTCAGAGCGCTATGTACGATGGTTGTAAGAGCATCTCCAGCCGCGTCTCTAAAGGCCTCTTTTAGGTCTCCTTTAGTTTCTAGGATTTTTGTAGGATTCTATATGATAAGATTTGCAAAGAAAAAATTTCTTTAAAGCCCTTTGATTTGTAGGAATGGATCCTATTCCTATATAGGATAGGAATCAATCCTTCATGTTTTGAAGGGAAAAAAATATTAGCATAGACTCAATGGAAAAAATCATATACTATGCATCAAATGGCATCTCTTTCTCTATAGGAATTGACATACATGTCATCTCACTTCCTATGATTTTCCTATTCCTATAAAATTCCTATCCTATGAACCAAAGAAGGCCTTAAGCGCCAGCTCTAAAAAAACAGCCGAGCCGTGTCCTCAGAACTTCTTTTTCGTTGGTTTGATTTAAAATTGGCGTCAGCGGACTCAGAGCGAACCCGACGCGCTGGGGGGCGCCCAGAGGCGCTGGAGGAAGCGTTTTTGGTGCAAAAGCCCGATGGGACCGCCGAGTCAGCGACATACGGTGCATCATCGTCCTCCCTCATCGCCTTCTTTTTCTATGGGGAATCAATGCCAAGGCTGCTGCCCGTTAGCCTTGCGCTAGCTGATTCCCCACGGGCGGCGCAGTAATGCCACCGGTCAGCCTTCCACTAATCCCCCTCACGCCACACGTACACACACGTCGTGCGCTATAAAAAGCCATCCTCCTCGCCGGTGGACACACACTCCGTCGCCTCTCTTTCTCTCTCTCGTCGCTGGCGCCCTTCTCGTCTCTCTCTCCTCCCCACCAACTTCTGATGGGTGAACGGTTCCCCGGCGACGCTGCGGCGGCCAACGGCTTCGGCCGCCGCGGTTTGCACGAGTGGAAGGCGCACCTCCTCCACGAGGCCAACTACCCGGCGCCGCTGGACATGCGCGTGCCGGGCAGGTGGCAGCTCAGCGCCGGATGTGTCCCAGTCCCCCGCAGCCTGACCCCGAGCACCCTGGCCACTTCCACGACGAGATCAAGCGCGTCCGAGCCTCCTTGCCGGAGGAGGTGTGCGGCCGCCCGGAGTACGCCGCCGACAACCACGTGAGCTGGGCGGAGTACTTCCAACGCCGTCACGAGAAGCAACTCGCCTCCACCAACAATGGGCCGGTGAGGGGCACCACAACACCAACAACAGTCGCCTGTGTTGGGGCGTCCCCGGGCGGACGCTCCATTACGTCATGCCGCACCTCGAGGGCGGCAACGAGCCTTCGCTCCATTACCCGGCGGCCATGGTGCCGAGCCCCCACTGGAGCGGCGGCATTTGGCTACCGTGGCGTATCGCGGGTTCGTCGTCGTCCTCCTCCTCCTTCCTCTCCTCTGGCTTGCTGGCGCTCACCAGCGTGAACGCCGAGCCCGTGGGGACGCCGCTCGGGCAGCGCACCCGCGACATCATCATCAACTAGGGTGGCAGCGGTTCCTCCTCCTCCAGCGTCATCAAGCCCAAGACGGAGCCGGGCCTCGTCGCCATCAAGAGCGAGTACGATGACCTAGCCATCGACGATGAGGCTGCCCTGAAGGACGACGGAGGCGCAAACCGGATACGTGTTTATATTAAACGGTGGAGCTGTCAGTTGGTGCAGTTCTAAACAAAGCGTTGTAGCAGGATCTACATGTGAAGCGGAGTACATAGCTGCTTCGGAAGCAGCAAATGAAGGACTCTGGATGAAGGAGTTCATATCCGATCTAGGTGTCACACCTAGTGCATCGGGTCCAATGAAAATCTTTTGTGACAATACTGGTGCAATTGCCTTGGCAAAGGAATCCAGATTTCACAAGAGAACCAAGCACATCAAGAGACGCTTCAATTCCATCCGGGATCTAGTCCAGGTGGGAGACATAGAGATTTGCAAGATACATACGGATCTGAATGTTGCAGACCCGTTGACTAAGCCTCTTCCACGAGCAAAACATGATCAGCACCAAGGCTCCATGGGTGTTAGAATCATTACTGTGTAATCTAGATTATTGACTCTAGTGCAAGTGGGAGACTAAAGGAAATATGCCCTAGAGGCAATAATAAAGTTATTATTTATTTCCTTATATCATGATAAATGTTTATTATTCATGCTAGAATTGTATTAACCGGAAACATAATACATGTGTGAATACATAGACAAACAGAGTGTCACTAGTATGCCTCTACTTGACTAGCTCGTTAATCAAAGATGGTTATGTTTCCTAACCATGAACAAAGAGTTGTTATTTGATTAACAGGATCACATCATTAGGTGAATGATCTGATTGACATGACCCATTCCATTAGCTTAGCACCCGATCGTTTAGTATGTTGCTATTGCTTTCTTCATGACTTATACATGTTCCTATGACTATGAGATTATGCAACTCCCGTTTGCCGGAGGAACACTTTGTGTGCTACCAAACGTCACAACGTAAATGGGTGATTATAAAGGTACTCTACAGGTGTCTCCAAAGGTACATGTTGGGTTGGCGTATTTCGAGATTAGGATTTGTCACTCCGATTGTCGGAGAGGTATCTCTGGGCCCTCTCGGTAATGCACATCACATAAGCCTTGCAAGCATTGCAACTAATGAGTTAGTTGCGAGATGATGTATTACGGAACGAGTAAAGGGACTTGCCGGTAACGAGATTGAACTAGGTATTAGAATACCGACGATCGAATCTCGGGCAAGTAACATACCGATGACAAAGGGAACAACGTATGTTGTTATGCGGTTTGACCGATAAAGATCTTCGTAGAATATGTGGGAGCCAATATGAGCATCCAGGTTCCGCTATTGGTTATTGACCGGAGACGTGTCTCGGTCATGTCTACATTGTTCTCGAACCCGTAGGGTCCGCACGCTTAAGGTTTCGATGACAGTTATATTATGAGTTTATGTTTTGATGTACCGAAGGTTGTTCGGAGTCCCGGATGTGATCACGGACATGACGAGGAGTCTCGAAATGGTCGAGACATAAAGATTGATATATTGGAAGCCTATGTTTGGATATCGGAAGTGTTCCGGGTGAAATCGGGATTTTACCGGAGTACGGGAGGTTACCGGAACCCCCCGGGAGGCATATGGGCCTTAGTGGGCCTTAGTGGAAGAGCGGAGAGGTGGCCAGAGATGGGCCGCGCGCCTCTCCCCCCCTTGGTCCGAATAGGACAAGGAGAGGGGGCCGCCCCCCCCCTCCTCCTCTCTCCCCCCTCCACGAATCCTATTCCAACTAGGAAAGGGGGGAGTCCTACTCCCTAGGACTCCTCCTGGCGCGCCTCCTCTTGGCCGGCCCCCCCCCTTTGAGCCTTTATATACGGAGGCAGGGGCACCCCCTAGAGACACAAGTTGATCCACGTGATCATATTCTTAGCCGTGTGCGGTGCCCCCTTCCACCATAGTCCTCGATAATATTGTAGCAGTGCTTAGGCGAAGCCCTGCGACATTAGTACATCAAGATCGTCACCACGCCGTCGTGCTGACGGAACTCTTCCCCGACACTTTGCTGGATCGGAGTCCGGGGATCGTCATCGAGCTGAACGTGTGCTAGAACTCGGAGGTGCCGTAGTTTCGGTGCTTGATCGGTCGGGCCGTGAAGACGTACGACTACATCAACCTAATGCTTCCGTTGTCGATCTACAAGGGTACGTAGATCACACTCTCCCCTCTCGTTGCTATGCATCACCATGATCTTGCGTGTGCGTAGGAAATTTTTTGAAATTACTACGTTCCCCAACACTCTCGAATTGGAAAGTAGCACATCAGTGAAATCTGTTCCCGTGATGCCTACACCAAACTAGAGAGGAAGCTAATGATGATGATCATGAAACTTCGGATCAAGTTACTACTGGACCTCATAGGTCGAACAGAGCACGTTCTGCACCAGAGTGGTACGGTAATCCTGTCCTGGAAGTCATGTTATTAGACCATGGCGAACCTACGAATTATGAAGAAGCTATGATGAGCCCAGATTCCGACAGATGGCTTGAGGCCATGAAATCTGAGATAGGATCCATGTATGAGAACAAATTGTGGACTTTGGTAGACTGGCCCAATGATCGGCAAGCCATTGAGAATAAATGGATCTTCAAGAGGATCACGGACACTGATGGCAGTGTTACTATCTACAAAGCTCGACTTGTCGAAAAAGGTTTTTGACAAGTTTAAGGTGTTGACTATGATGAGATTTTCTCACTCGTAGCGATGCTTAAGTCTGTACGGATCATGTTAGCAATTGCCTCATTTTATGAAATCTGGCAAATGGATGTCAAAAGTGCATTTCTTAATGGATTGGTGCTAACAAAGTGTGCAAGCTCTAGCGATCCATCTATGGACTGGTGCAAGCATCTCAGAGTTGGAATATACGCTTTGATGAGGTGATCAAAGCATATGGTTTTATACAGACTTTCGGAGAAGCCTGTATTTGCAAGAAAGTGAGTGGGAGCTCTGTAGCATTTCTTAATATGTGGATGACATATTGTTGATTGGAAATGATAGAATTTCTAGATAGCATAAAAGGATACTTGAATAAGAGTTTTTCAATGAAACATCGGATGCTGCTTATATATTGGGCATCAAATCTTAGAGATAGATCAAGACACTTAATTGGACTTTCACAAAGCACATACCTTGATAAAGTTTTGAAGAAGTTCAAAATGGATCAGTCAAAGAAAGGGTTCTTGCCTGTGTTACAAGGTGTGAATTGAGTCAGACTCAATGCCCGACTATGGGAGAAGATAGAGAGGGAATGAAAGTCATTCCATATGCCTCAGCCATAGGTTCTATAAAGTATGCCATGTTGTATACCAGACTTATTGTGTACCTTTCCATGAGTTTGGCAAGGGGCTACAATAGTGATCCAGGAGTAGATCACTTGACAGCGGGCAAAATTATCCTTTTGTACCTAAAGAGGACTAGGGAAATGTTTCTCGGTTATGGACATGACAAAGAGTTTGTCATAAAGGGTTACGTTGATGCAAGCTTTGACACTGATCCGGATGACTCTGAGTCTCAATCTGGATACATATTGAAAGTGGAAGCAATTAGCTAGAGTAGCTCCGTGCACAGAATTGTAGACATAAAAATTTGCAATATACATACAGATCTGAATGTGGCAGGCCCGTTGACTAAACCTCTCTCACAAGCAAAAGATGATCACACCTTAGTACACTTTGAGTGTTAATCACATAGCGATGTGAACTAGATAATTTACTCTAGTAAAATCTTTGGGTATTGGTCACATGGCGATGTGAAATATGTGTGTTAATCACATGACGATGTGAACTAGATTATTGACTCTAGTGCAAGTGAGAGACTGAACGGAATAATGGGCCTTATGGGCCATAGGAGGGAAGCACACCAGTCCGCAAGGGGTGGCGTGCCCCCCCTAACAAAGGAGGCTGAGTGGGAGAAGGAAGAGGGGGTTCACCCCCCTCCTTTCGTTCCTTCCTTCCCTCTTCCCTTTTCCCCCTTCCGATAATAAGGAAAGGGGGCGAATTGGGATAGGACCCCAAGTAGGATTCCTCCTACTTGGGGCGCTCGAAGGCTGCTCCCCTCCCCTCCCACATGTATATACGTGGGGAGGGGGCGCCTAGAACACACACCGACATTGTTAGCCGTGTGCGGCGCTCCCCTCCACAGTTTACGTCTCCGGTCATATCTTTGTATTGCTTAGGCAAAGCCCCGCGCGGATCACTTCACCATCACCGTCACCACACCGTCATGCTGACGGAACTCATCTTCTTCCTCGACACCTTTGCTAGACCAACAGGACGAGGGACATCATTGAGCTGAACGTGTGCAGAACTCGAAGGTGCCGTACGTTCGGTGCTTGATCGGTCGGATCTAGAAGAAGTTCGACTACATCAACCGCATTGTCAAACGCTTCCGCTTTCGGTCTACGAGGGTATGTGGACACACTCTCCTCTTCTCGTTGCTATGCATCTCCTGGATAGATCTTGCGTGAGCGTAGGAATTTTTTTGAAATTGCATGCTATGTTTCCCAACACTTTTGTGGGTGTGTGGGTGGATGGGTTGATGGGGCGGGGAGTTGCTCAGTGACCAACACCAGCTTGGATGATGCATGTGACTAGGGTGAGGATGGGCAAAGGTTTCACCTTGCGTTTATAATTTTTTTGGCTCCCACCTAGATGGCCGAAATTGGCTATTTGAAATTTTTCAGAAACTAGCAGAGTGGCCCGCCCGATGTGCGGGCTAGAATTTTATAATTATTTCCATCAGTACACATTATTTGATTTTTCTATAGAAAATTGCAATGAAATGTGAGGACATTCACAAATATGAGCCTTTTACAAACATAGTTTTGGAATCATCTTTATTTATTCTCAAAAAAATATAATATTATAATCCCAGTTAGATATTCCATATTATACGATGTAAGGAAAAATCATTGTGAAAAGCTACTGTGCTTTACATGATATATAATATGATATCCTTTTTTCAAGATTTAAAATATACTAATTCCTTCTTCGCATGTTTCCATTTTACCGGAAAACATAAGTCATACCACATCCTGACGTGTGTCACTTGACCGTCGCAAATTCAAGGACGGCGTATTTAATTTGTTTGAACTACGAATTGATTGGAAAATGAATTGGGATTTTGTAAATGTTCTCATTATATATGGGTAGGAAATAATACAATTGTATAACCACAAGTAATATTATTATAATTTACAAGAAGAACTTATCAATTATGTCATTCCTATAATTACTATTTTATTTACCATATGTATCTACGTCTAATATTGGATCACTGGATAGAAATCAAATTTAGAACATAAGTGAGCTGATAGTTCTCTAGCTTCTGTGTACGATCCACTATACAGAGACCAGAAGACGGAATGCTTTTATATAGAATTCACCACCCATCATCTTCTTCTATTCTTGATCTTGCTAGAATACTTTGCCACTCAAACTTAGCTGTCTTTCCTTCTCGGCATGCACAATGACTACAGAAACGGTGATCCCCAAGCCTTGGCCATTGCGGGAACCTACATGAGAATAGCAATACAGTTTCTAGGCAGGGCAATTAAGCGACTACTTGCTGCGCTGCCGACGTTAATACACATAATTTATTCTAAAACTCGGATGACTACTCCAGGAACAAAAAGGAAAAATATTGTCTTCAGATTTATCTTTTCTTTTTCTGAATGTTTAATTCGGTTTTGGCATGATAAATAAGATGTGACTCAACTGACGGAAGATGTATTTCAGTAACAAAGATCACTTAAAATCAAAGATTACATGGAATTAAAGCTTGGAACCCAAATTGTGACTGATACACATTGGCATATAATTTTCAATTTTAACTTTACATATAATTTCTTAATAAAGTTAGATGTTACATAAGTAAAACTTGATACAATGGTATATCCTTTGGAAAATAAACATATCTTTGTCAAAGTTATTCATATTATAATTATATACTCTATAAATATATCCTAGTAACATTTAATGATTATAACATAAGGATCTGTCTACGGCTCGGCCGATGCAAAAATCTTTGTTTATCAGTTGACTTCTAAGTTTGTTCATCCCGATCAAAAGGATATTCATATATATTGCAGACAAAGTAGACAGATCTGACTATTGTTGGTTGGCTGAGAAAATATATTTTTTTGTGGGGAAAGAAAATATTATTTATTTGTTGACTTTGCAAATTTGTTCATACATATCTAAAAGTATGTTCGCGTGCGTCCATGCATTTAATTTAGTGATTTAGTGCAAAAATAGTTTGTAGACAAATTTCTCATAGTTACAAAAGCATCGAATCTGACCTGAATGTAAATGTTGGATTGAGAACTCTCAGGTGACTCAGAATTAGTAAATCTGTAGATAGGAACGGTTCTGCTATTTTTTATTGTCTGGGTACGTTGTTTGTCAAAGGATATGTATGTCGTATATTACTGTACATTGTGCAGAGATCATACTTGCATGTCCATAATAAGTTTCCTAACATGGATGCATGCAGATGGGATGCTCATGCTTCCCAGATGTTTACATCATTCGTAATCCTATGGTACATATGGAAGCGGTGATAGAGCTTTTGCTACCTTGGATAGACCTTTTACAATCCTTTTAGCAAGCTATTTGGATGGCGAACGGTAAATGCCTCTCCTCGCCAGTCCAACGTACATGGTGTTCAAGCCACGTACTGGTAATAAAAAATTCAAGCATGCAATGAGGACTTACCAGAGGTATATCCAGTTCGTCTTTGCTAGATGCCATGGGCCAGTCACGCTCCAGTCTTACAGCTTGGGAAGGCCTGTTTCTTGTGCTATGTGCAAGGCCTGTTTCTTGCAGCTTGGCAATCACTGCTCACCATGCTGCTCATGTAACTGTAGCTTGGGAAGATGTACAACGTTGTGGCCTCGTCTGTGGCCACTGCCTAAGAGATCATAGCTCGCCACGCCCCTCATGTAACTGTAGCTTGGGAAGATATGCGACGTTATGGCCTCGTCTATGGCCACCGCCTAAGAGATAATATGAAGACGCATGATGCTAACTTTGCAACGCATCCCTGTAACACCGCCACATGACGGCTGAGGGCAGACGGCTAGGGCGCTCTGTGGCGGCAGCTCCGCAAGCTGTGCATCATCGAGCTTCTCCGTCCAGGCGCGTCCGATTGTTTGGCCCCGTCCGGCGAGAAGTACGATCGAAAGTCAGTGAGGGGATAACCATGTTCGTTGGGGACTGGAGGATGCTGCTCGCATAGAAATTGAGAAGGATACGTACATCAACCTAACCACACCATGGGGAAACATGATGGATGAGAACTGGAGGTTCAACCATGGATGGAGAGGGGATGCCGGGCTGTTTGTGTTAGGGATCTTGCAGACTGCTTCCATCATTTATTAATATAAATTAAACTTGTGTTGCACCACCCTAAAAAAATCTTGTGTTGCACCAACACGTACAAGCACCCGCGCAAAAAAAAAACACGTACATGCAAATTAACGGTCTTTTTTTAAGTTTTCATGAGAGATCTAATTAACGTGAGATTTTCTAGTCAAATTCTCTTGCTTCTAATTAACCCATCATTTATTAATACAAATTAAACTTGTGTTGCACCACCCTAAAAAAAACTTGTGTTGCACCAACAAGTACATGCAACCGAACAGTTTTATTTTTTTAAGTTTTCACGAGAGACCAGGCAGGGCAAGTTACAAGTTACGACAGGTTACGCATATCTAACGGTCACGTAGTAATAATTTTTAGATCAAGGGTTAGTATTTTCTAATTAACGTGAGATTTTCTAGTCAAATTATCTTGCTTCTAATTAATCCATCATTTATTTTTTTATAAATAGATATCTCAGATGGAATATGAGAACCAAAATTTGAATTTTTGAACAAAATATGATGGAAATTTTCCAAATTTTATAGAAATCAAGCGGAACAAAAGTTAACCTTCCAACGTAACCCTCACAGATTAGTTCAAGACCTGCAATCCACGACCATCACACATTAGTCCAAAGTTTAAATAGCCTAGTACAACCTACAAAGTTTCATTTGATATTCTCGGCCGACAACGACATTACCTAGCCAAGGCCAGATATCCGAAATTTGACCGAAATTTAATTTTCTCGACCGACATTTACCAGGCCCATGTGAGATGGTCTGACAGCGGTTTATGGGCCTCGTGCCGTCGACGCTGCTCATTCTTGTATCCAAGGCCTATTTATGGCGTCAGACCCGGTGCTTGCTTGCAGCCTCTTTGCCTGCAACTTTTTCAACAACTCGTCGCAAACCATGACATGTTCCGAGCACATGGTGGAGCCGGATTGTGCTGGCTTGATACAATTCAAGTTACGAGCATTGCACTGCCTCTCTTCCGGCATTATCAAGGGGTCAGCGTCAACCTCTAGTTCTTCAACTTCTGCCTCCGGCCATTCTCCAAAACTCTGCCCGTCTAGCTCTTCATCAGTACTGCCATATCAAAGCAGAAGTGCACAGCCATTTATACTCCCAAAACACAACATGTTTGCAGTGCAAAGTAAATACATACAAAACCACTGATTTTTTCAAAGTTGATAGTAACCTAGATTCTTTTATCACGTTAAAGCAATAGAGTACACTATCAACACAAAATGAAAAATGTTTTAAACAAACACTTCAACAAGCATGCTGTTTTTGCACCTCAGTTAAAATGTGTCAACTAGTCACATGTATCTGTGAGTACAAACATCAACTCTGTTAAACAATATGGTCCATAGACATAAAATT